>NC_061081.1:3560812-3855630 GCF_021917145.1 Hypomesus transpacificus | reverse complement strand
TACATGCTAGACTGTATAGGTTGCTGTCGGCTAGCTTGTCAAAAGTCCCATACAAGCTGTATATTATTGCAATCAAAATTCGCACTAATTCTACAATTCTCTCAAAATTATAGTGTAATCCACCTAGTCCTTATCTCAGGGATTATGTTAGCCAAATACTATTTACCATCCATAAATACTTGCCAAATGTCTGTCCGATGTTGCGCTGCTAACTCACTCATTGACGTATAAGCTATAAGAAAACATGACATGGATTTTAGGAAAAATAGGTTTTGTTAATGCATAGTGTAAGGTAAGTCGAATGGAATTGGGAAATGACCTGGCCGGGATTTGATATTTTCGGAGCTGGTAAGAAAGTTGTAGGCTAGCAGTCATCGATGTTGCCTGCATAATCATACAGTATGAACAAATATTGGGGGGGACAAATTGTCCTTCTTTAAATATTGGGGGGGACGTGTCCCCCTGTCCCCCCATATAATTACGCCCTTGTAAGAATCACATCCAAATCGAATGACATTATCTTCTCCGGCCAAGACAAAATCTTTCTCTGTTGCAACGTTCCCCACTCAGCTTCTACGTAAGTTCGCATGCTGCAAGTTTTCAGGCAATGTTAAGTGCGCTCTGATGATATGCCTGTTAAACAAACAATATTTTTTAATTTGTAGTACATTGTAAAAGATACTAAATACCATCGGCATTCGGTTCCAACAGGTCTGGTGATACGAGTCTTATTTTTGGTAGGCTATTAGCGGCTGATTCTGCAATGTCCAGCAGCCATTGAGTCAGATCGCGAACATTTTAGTACTTTTTTTTTTTTTTTTTTTTAAGCGTTTCAAAGTTCGATTAGTCGATTTTCAGACGTTTTACTCGAGTTTTGGTCGACCAAAGAAAATCTTAGTCGGGGACAGCCCTAGTAGCCTATTTCGTTTGAATATAAAGTTGACAGTAAGCTATGGCAAGTCTGTATTATGGAAGATTTCTGTTACCAAAATAACTATTAAGCTTTCTTTGCCTGGCGAGAACAATGACAGAGCTGTTCATGTTAACAGTTTATTTAATCAGATACGATGCGTTGAAATCATACTCATATCACGAAGACAAAAAGCAACATATGTGATTAGTTCCATCTAGAATAGCCCTATATTTAGCCCAATAACCTATTTCTAAAAACCAAGTGAAAGGAATACTATACAGCGACAGCATACATTTCCGTAAAGTTTGCATCATGTCTCTGCTTCTTATCGGACTTATACCCCATTCTGCCACTGCAATGCCTTAGCTCCCACGCTAGCGACTAGTGATATGTCGTTCGTGAACGATTCGTTCATTTTGAACGAATCCTTACCAGGACTCGGGAGTAACGAGTCCTCTCAAAGAGTGATACGTTCATTTCCTCGTGGCCTCGCATCGGGACTGTTGCATAGGCTCGTCCAAGTAAACAGAAATAATTCGTTAATTTCCCGACTCGGTCTTTGGATCTTTTTTCAAGAGACCTGCATAGGCTCTGTACTGGTAGCTACTAGCTAGAGGAAACAAACGATTCGTTCATTTCCCGACTCGGTCTGTCTACGAGTCTTTGGATCATTTTTCACTTGACCTGCATAGGCTCTGTACTGGTAGCTAGAGGAAACAAACGATTCGTTCATTTCCCGACTCGGTCTTTCTACGAGTCTTTGGATAATTTTTTCACGTGACCTGCATTTTTTTAGTAGAGGAAACAGTTTCCTCATTCCCTTTTGCATGCCCGCTGTTTTAGTAAGACGTGAATGACATTCGCTCAAGTCATCATACTGACTGGTTTTGTTATTTTCACTTTACACGTACACTTACAGTTTGCAGTGTAATTGTTTGCCGTGATTATTAAATGCTAGTGTGATAATAAATGACCAAATCATACAAACTGTCATGAGACATTATTTTAATGCATGAATTTCTTTTAAAATAGTATCTGCTGGTGCACATGCACTAACCTACATGATAATATGATACGTGTTTGCAGTGGACGTATAGCCCCCCGTATAGACATATAGTCAGAGTCAGATGGCTGAGTGGTGAGGGAGTCGGACTAGTAATCAGAAGGTTGCCGGATCGATTTCCCGCCAAGCAAAATGACGTTGTGTCCTTGGGCAAGGCACTTCACCCTACTTGCCTCGGGGGGAATGTCCCTGTACTTACTGTAAGTCGCTCTGGGTAAGAGCGTCTGCTAAATGACTAAATGTAAATGTAAATATAGAAATGAACAAACGACTCAAAAAAAGATTCGTTCATTTTACTGAACTAGATTCAAAGAACCAAACTTCCCATCACTACTGGCGACCATATAAGTCTATGCTCGCGACTGGTTGTCTCAAAGTATGACGTGTACAGCTAGTTGCGAGTTAAACCGGAAGAGTCGGAGGTGGAAAGATGGCACGAGAGGATAGGTGCGTTTGACATGGACTGCAGCTGCATGAAACGACCGGCGAGAGTGGCCGCTTGCAGTCAGGGAGGAGTTGAAAACGGCTTTGTGAAGTCGGACATTTCAGTTTCTCGTGGTTTGCTGCGTTGACATCAGTCACAGCCGATTAAGCGCTGTTTGCTTACTTTACTCTATTAATATTTAAACATAGTCTTTCCGTTTGTGAAGAGGTGGAGTAAAACCCTTTCTTCCATAAATTGTTAATTCAATTCAATTGTTTGGTCCGGATTTGAGCATTGGCGAAACTGAAGGTGTCCGAATATTACAAAACACGCGTCAAAGTTGTCGTGTGTGAGTCTGGCCAATCACAAAATAACTGTGTCGTCACTTGAACCCGTGCAGTTGCTCTTGAGAAAATGCGCTCGGCTACACAGCCGGCAGTTCTCGAATCGATCTCACGGTACTTTGATGGCGACGTCAGTGACGTGTCCTCGGCGCCGTCTCAAGTCGGACAAAAAGTCTAACCAGAATTCACTGTTTCAAGCCAGCTGCCTTCAGCCGGCTGCAGCGCCACATGAAGTCGGGTCATGTCGAACGCACCTAATAGGTGCCGAGGACACGTCACTGTGACGTCGCCATCAAAGTATCGTGAGATCGATTCGAGAACTGCCAGCTGTGTAGCCAAGCGCATTTTCACAAGAGCAACTGCATGGGTGACGTGCAATCAAGTGACGACACAGCTATTTCATGATTGGCCAGACTCACACACGACAACTTTGACGCGTAAAGACTAAGTTTAATTATAAATAGAGTAAAGTGAGCAAACAGCGCTTAATCGGCCGTGACTGACATCAACGCAGCAAACCACGAGAAGCTGAAATGTCCGACTTCACAGAGCCGTTTTCAACTCCTCCCCAACTGCAAGCGGCCACTCTCGCCGGTCGTTTCATGCAGCCGCAGTCCATGTCGAACGCACCTGATGTCTAATATAAAGAGAACTGCCACTCTCGAGAAACCTCCGGGTTCTGAACTGGTTGCAGTTCCACTCAAGTTCCATATGATGAGGGCGCTAACGGTTGAGTGCAGAATGAATGGAGGTCTATGGAGCTATAGCCCTCAAAATCCACTTTTCTCAGGATATAATCTAGTAATTTGAATTCTGAATTCGAAAGGGGAGGCAAAAGAAATACACACCGCTGGGTGTTAGATCTTTTTTAAAGTCGCCTTTCCGTGCTAAAAAGCCTTTGAAAATGTCATTGACGTCATACACATCGTACGACCAGAGCTACTGCTTGACAGCAAGCTCTGGTTACGCCCACTTTTCTCTCGAGGCATTGACAACACAGCTGACAGGTTAGGCTCACCCTGTCAATACACATCCTAGAAAGAGTTTTGGCTTGCTAATGTTGTTGCTAATGTTGCTAATGCTCTGACATTCTGGTTTTGCTTCGGATGCCATCAAGCGGGATCTCTGGTCGTAGTCAGTCCTTTACTAACCAATCAGCATTCGTTAGCAGAATGCTAGCGTGTTCTGGGCAACAACGACTTACCCTGTAAGAAATAGAAAGGACATAAGTACTCGTTCATTCAACTTTTGACCTGTAATCCATGTTGAACATGCAAAAACTACAATCAAATCAGAGATTTTTCAACGACAATCAGGCGAAAGAGACAAATTTAGCCGTTTAGCTCCATAGACTCCCATTCATTTTGCACTCGACCATGATCACTCCCAGTGAAACTCTGGTGGAACTGCATCAAAATTCGATACAATGGGGCTTAATGGGGAGAGGGCAGGATAACAGGGTTCACCTTATGGCCTATTGCTAATGTTGACATTCTGGTTCCGCTTCGGTTACCAGTAAGCGGGATCTCTGGTCGTAGTTAGTCCTTCCCAGTGCCAAAGAAAAAATATTATATGGCTCTGGTCCTTACTAACCAATCAGCATTCATTAGCAGAATACTAGCGTGTTATGGGCAACAACGACTCACCCTGTAAGAAATCGAAAGGACACAAATACTTGTTCATTCAACTTGCGACCTATAATCCATGTTGAACATGCCAAAACTACAATCAAATCTGAGATTTCTCAACGACAATCAGGCGAAAGAGCCAAATTTAGCCGTTTAGGTCAGTAGACTACCATTCATTTTGCACTGGACCGCGGTCACTCCCAGTGGAACTCTGGTGCAACTGCAACCAAAATCGGTACAATGGGGCTTAAAGGGGCGATTGATTGCAAAACCGATTTAACCTTGTCATAGTTGGTATAACGACAGTTCGGTCGTTATTCAACATGAACATGAATACACAGTGAATATCAAATGAACATAAAGTGAATATCAAAGTCCATTGACACCTCTTCCCTTTGCAAATCTAAAAATAAGGGAAGTTCGGTTCTTTTTACTGATTCGGTTCTTTGAATCTCGTTCAGTAAAATGAACAAATCTTTTTTCGAGTCATTTGTTCATTTCAGGGGGGGGGGGGGGGGGGGGGTTGGGGGCTATACGTCCACTGCAAAGGACGTATAGCCCCTATACGTCCACTGTAGGTTAGTGCATGACATGTGCACCAGCAAATACTATTTCAAAATAAATTCCTGCATTAAAATAATGTATCATGAGTTTGTATGATTTGGTCATGTATTATCACACTAGCATTTAATTATCACGTCAAACAATTACACTGCACTAAACTGTAAGTGTAAATGTAAAGTGAAAATAACAAAACCAGTCAGTATGATGACTTGAGCGAATATCATTCATTCACGTCTTACTAAAACAGCGGCCACGCGAAAGGGAATAAGGAAACTGTTTCCTCTACTAAAAAATACAATGCGGGTCACGTGAAAAAAGGATCCAAAGACTCGTAGAAAGACCGAGTCGGGGAAGGAACTAATCATTCGTTTCCTCTAGCTACAGAGCCTATGCAGGTCACGTGAAAAATGATCCAAAGACTCGTAGAAAGACCGAGTCGGGAAAGGAACGAATCGTTCGTTTCCTCTTGCTACAGCCTGTACAGGTCACGTGAAAAATGATCCAAAGACTCGTAGAAAGACCGAGTCGGGAAAGGAACGAATCGTTCGTTTCCTCTAGCTACAGAGCCTATGCAGGTCACGTGAAAAATGATCCAAAGACTCGTAGAAAGACCGAGTCGGGAAATGAACGAATCACTCGTTGAGAGGACTCGTTACTCCCGAGTCCTTATAAGGATTCGTTCAAAATGAACGAATCGTTCACGAACGACACATCACTAGTTCCTGCCCAGTCCGAGGTAGCTGCGCGCTGCTCTGTAGGCTACTTCTAAGCAATAACAAGGATATTGAAAATGGACCACGGTCGTAAATGCTGTGATCCAGGCTGTACAGGGAAGGCTATCACTTACTCTTCCCAAGGACCCAAACATTCGACTCTGGCCTATTGCTAATGCCTGTCTTGATGATCTATTTGAAAGAACTGGCAGTAGGAGAGAGGCAGCTAAATCTTTTTTTGCGTTTTGGACGTCCATATGGACGTCCATAGACTGACGGCGATGGCTGCTGATCTTTGCATGGATGGACGGACGGCGATGCTGTTCAGAGTGCCGTCCATAGAGGGAGCATATATTTTGGACGGCGTCATAGCCGTCCATATGGACGGCGATGCTGTTCAGAGTGCCGTCCATAGAGGAAGCAGATATTTTGGACGGCGATGGATTAGCAGGGATGTCCCTCGTGCCGTCCATAGAGGGAGCATATATTTTGGACGGCATCATAGCCGTCCATATGGACGGCGATGCTGTTCAGAGTGCCGTCCATAGAGGGAGCAGATATTTTGGACGGCGATGGATTGAATGTTTAGCAGGCTGTTGAGCTAACAGAACTGCCGAAGGCTACCATAGCATGTAGCTAGCTACATTAACTTTGGATGACTCAATCTTTTGTCAAGTTAATTTGTATGAATTGCATGTTAGTGCAATATTTACGCCTTTATTCTGTTTTTTTTACATAATCAGCAGTATGATCTCATGACAATATAGACTTGAAAAACAATATGTTATGGTTTGGGTTTGCCTATAGGCTACATATATTTTAATTATTTCGAGAATTGTTAATAAAGACTCATTTAAAATTTTAAAATTTGGAGTGTTAGGCCCATAGGCTATTACGTTTTGCATTTGTCTCCGCTCAAAGTGGTTCGTGCGCAACATTGGAGCTACTGACTGGTGGCTCCAAATCCACCCATAAAACACTTTAAACTGACGGCTTCAAAGACCTAAAGGGCAATGTATTTCATAGGGTCATAACACAATGTTAAAATCTTAATTGAGTCTTTATTAACAATTCTCGAAATATTTAAAATATATGTAGCCTATATCTAGGCAAACCCTAACCATAACATATTGTTTTTCAAGTCTGTATTGTCATGAGATTATATTGTTGATTGGCCTACTTTTGTATGTTAAAAATAAAATAAAGGCGTAAATATATAGCCTTCACTTAAATGCAATTAATACAAAATAACGTGACAAAACTTATTGAGTCATCCACGGTTGCTGTAGCTACATTCATGGTAGCCTTTGACGGCTTTGGTTTGGCTCAACACATCGTATTGTGTTTTGCATTGGTCTCCGCTCCAAGCGAGTGTTTGTTGTTTTGCGTTTGTCTCCGTGCGCAAAGTTCGTGCGCAAGATTGGAGCTACTGACTGGTGGCTTCAAATCCACCCATAAAACACTTTAAACTGACGGTTTAAAAGACCTAAATGGCAATGTATTTCATAGGGTCTTAACACAATGTTAACATTTTAAATGAGTCTTTATTAACAATTCTCGAAATAATTAAAATAAATGTAGCCTATAGGCAAACCCAAACCATAACATATTGTTTTTCAAGTCTATATTGTCATGAGATCATACTGCTGATTATGTAAAAAAAACAGAATAAAGGCGTAAATATTGCACTAACATGCAATTCATACAAATTAACTTGACAAAAGATTGAGTCATCCAAAGTTAATGTAGCTAGCTACATGCTATGGTAGCCTTCGGCAGTTCTGTTAGCTCAACAGCCTGCTAAACATTCAATCCATCGCCGTCCAAAATATATGCTCCCTCTATGGACAGCACTCTGAACAGCATCGCCGTCCATATGGACGGCTATGACGCCGTCCAAAATATCTGCTCCCTCTATGGACGGCACGAGGGACGTCCCTGCTAATCCATCGCCGTCCAAAATATCTGCTCCCTCTATGGACGGCACTCTGAACAGCATCGCCGTCCGTCCATCCATGCAAAGATCAGCAGCCATCGCCGTCAGTCTATGGACGTCCATATGGACGTCCAAAACGCAAAAAAAGATTTAGCTCCTACAGTAGGAGCTAAATCTTTTTTTGCGTCATGACGTCCATAGACTGACGGCGATGGCTGCTGATCTTTGCATGGATGGACGGACGGCGATGCTGTTCAGAGTGCCGTCCATAGAGGGTATGGCGAGCGGAAAGGGACATTCCTAGGCTTACCAGGAGAAGGAGCAGCCTAACCATACGTCGCCGCCAGACCGTGTGGATTTTTTGAATGGAAGTGAATGGGACTGCAAACGAGAGACTGGCGGCGACGTGGCGGCGACGGCATGTAAGGAACGTCTACCGGCGGCGACGTCGCGGCGACGCATGTTTGAAAGTATACAAAATACTTACGCCTACTAAGTACGTCTGAGATAAGTACGTCGTCACTAAGCCGTCGTCGCCAAACAACACACCTACTAAGTAGCTACGTCGCCGCCGTCACTGACTTGTTTTTTCAAATCTTATTGAGTGAAATAAAGTCGCAAGGCTACATGTTTAATATGTTAAAATGTCTTTATTGAGAGCTATAGTGTAAGAGTAGCCAACTCTGCACAGTCTGTAGCATAGAGGATTTTACAACAGGTGCAGGGGGTGCTTTTGCACCCCCTACTGTTGGGATGAAAAAAATACATTTTCAAACTAATGTACACAAACTATTAAAGGTTTTTAGAACATGTTAAAGTGATGTCGGAGTTGTATGTTCTATCGTGGTTTGTTTTACTCTAATGATTAATTATACATTTTAAGATCCAGTATTCATTTTGAATATGTTTTAAAACCTAGAATCGCCTCTAGCCTGTAGTAGGCCTATGCTAATTGTTTGTAGGCTATTCACATTTTGAACATTTTGACATATAATAATTATAGTTTGATATGTGGATATAATCATTCAAACCTTTCAAAGTGCCAAAACACACATCTGTACAAGCCCAGCATGAGGCGTGTAGCCAACCAGTGCTTGTTTAAAGCTGTCATAACCGGGTTCATATATGAAGAATAGATAGATACGTAGGCACTTCAGGCAGTGACAAGGCACAGAAAATAAGGATAACAGTGTATTTATTCAATAAAAAGGGCTTCCAAAGAAACAGTTGGATGTGAGGGTCATGTAAATTAGTAGTGAAGGGAGTGGATGTGGGATCAGTGCAAGTGTAGAGTGTGTAGAGAATCATTACAAACTAAAAAGCAAGCAGTGATGATGTTTCTGCTATAGACCCAGCATATTAAGAACTGAGGCACAGATCCCAGGTGTACCCTTGCAGCAATCACAGCTCCTCTACCTGCCTGCCATCCTGCAACAGAAACAAAGACACAGAAACAGACAGGGAGAAGAGAACCAAACAATGCTCAGAGCCAACAATCTAACATGGTTTATGCCATCATCAGAACAGGCATAACCTCCCGATCACTACAAGTCATTCAGGTAATTGTAATGTCCTATTGACATCTGTGAACCTATGCTTTCTCAAGTAGTATTTAGCCAACTGAAGAAGCTGTGCTTTCACTGAACCACAACCTAGAATAGTCTAGGTGACCACAATACAGTGTATTTGGTGCTTGTAAAGTTTGCATTCATTACAATTGTTATATTGCTTGTATTTGGTTATTTCCCAACATGTGGCAACAGTATAGTCTAGTTGTATTGAGTTTGTTTGATGTGTTTGCTAACTTGGTGGTTCTAATAAATTACTAATGAATGTAGCCTATTGCTAATGGAGTTTTAATTGATAATTTTGCCTTCTGACTACACTTTTCTGCTTAGCTATGGTGTAGAAGTGCAAGACAGCAAATTAAACATATTCAGACCATCAGTGAAGGTTTTCATTTTTTTGTGTGGACGCTACACTAACAGAACCTAGCACACTGTTATAACAGGATACCAAAGTTTATTTGTCACTAGCCTATTGATATTGCTTTAAACATGATTCTATACCATTAAATTCACAACTTTCAGGGTTAATACTGAAGATGTATTAGATAGTACCCAATTGCTGTGAAAGTACCAAGTCAATGAAGTGAATCACCAAGTACAAGTTCAAGATAAATTCAAGGTATTTATTATAGATCTATAAAGTGCAGGTGTCTGCACCTTTAGTACTGGTGTCTTCCAGCTCCTCAGCTCTCTCAATACCTAGATATGTTTCTGTAACTTTTGTATTTACTGAGGCAAAAAAGGCTGCAATGTCCCTTCCACAGTTCATGATGACTACTCGAAGAAGAAAAACAATGTAATGTGTAAAATGACTAGTGAGTGTGTCGACAATGTATCAATATACATATCAATGTGCATTCAGAAGGCAACAGGGGGAAAAGACTGAAGGATGGGTGGTAACAGTCTCTTAGGATCCTGCCAACTTTCCTGAGGCATCGTGTGTGGTAGGTGTCCTGTAGGGCAGGGAGCATTCTGCCAATGATGAACTTAGCAGGCCGGACCACACTACGTAGGGCCTTGCGAGTGAGTCCCATTAAGCAGAGACTGTCTCCAGATTTTAGAATGAGAGGTGGGGACAGGGTGACACCCAGCCTTACAAGCTCTATAAATTATGATGGTGTCCAACCATCAATGTGCTTTGTAGGTGAGATGAAGGATTTATTATTAGATTCTGTATTTACAGGGAGGCAGTTGAGAGAAGCTATTAATGGAAGAAATATGATCTCTCTTCCTAGTTAGATTTACATGTTTAGCAAAATATTAGCCTAATCGTTTATACAAGTCTATCTTATTATAAGGCCTAGGCTATAAATCAGTTATTCTACTTAGTCCATAGATGTAAAGTGAAGAAAACTTAAGGCCAACTCTAAATGATCTGGCAGGCTAGTTAGTAGGCCTATCTAGCAATAGATAGAATAGGCTGTTACTTTCATATGGGCTTCTCCCGCCATCCACTCTTGGAACTGGAGTCCCAATGTTTCTAGTAATAGCACCACAATAGACATTCTCAACCAGTATTTTATCCACTGCCTGTCTTGTCCTTCTGAAGTTGTTAAATTGAATAGGCTGAACATCAACATGTAACATCAAGTATAGCCTAGACATTCCAAACGAATTAGCTTTCAATTTTACGTATGCCTAGGCTACTTGGACCGTGTCCTGGCAATACATATAGAACATTATGTTACATGTTTTGCCATGATAACTGGGCTAGACCATTGAATGTTCATGATGTTCCTGTGTGTTTATTCCTTTGACTGGGTACAACAATGCGATCAGTCAGCCGACTATAAAATGTTTTTTTAATGTCGGGCTACGACTAGTCATCTTCTGACAATGCCTTTGCTTCGTGTTAAAAGCTCCAAAATGATGAACTGGCAAAAACTTTATAACTATACATTTACTCTAAAATGTAGGAAAGTATGGCGACGACGTTATTCACAAGTACGTTATCCACAAATAGGTGCGACGACGTAGCAACTTAGCTCCAAAATGATGAACTGGCAAAAACGTTATAACTATAAATTTACTCTAAAATGTACTTAAAAGTATGGCGACGACGTTATCCACAAGTACGTAATCCACAAATAGGTCTGACGATGTAGCAATTTATCCAGAAGTAGATGTCAAACGACAGTCTCCTTAAGCAGGTTATCCATGTCCCTTTCCGCTCGCCATAAGAGGGAGCATATATTTTGGACGGCGTCATAGCCGTCTATATGGACGGCGATGCTGTTCAGAGTGCCGTCCATAGAGGGAGCATATATTTTGGACGGCGATGGATTAGCAGGGACGTCCGTCGTTAGGGGGAGCATAGATCATGGACGGCGTAATAGCCGTCCATATGGACGTCCATAGAATGACGGCGATGGCTGCTGATCTTACGGACGGCGATTATGTTCAAAGTGCCGTCCATAGAGGGAGCTTATATTTTGGACGGCGATGGATTGCATGTTTAGCAGGCTGTTGAGCTAACAGAACTGCCGAAGGCTACCATAGCATGTAGCTAGCTACATTAACTTTGGAATACTCAATCTTTTGTCAAGTTAATTTGTATGAATTGCATGTTAGTGTAGGCCATATATTTACGCCTTTATTATTTTTTTACATAATCAGCAGTATAATCTCATGACAATATAGACTTGAAAAACAATATGTTATGGTTTGGGTTTGCCTAGATATAGGCTACATATATTTTAATTATTTCGAGAATTGTTAATAAAGACTCATTTAAAATGTTAACATTGTGTTAAGACCCTATGAAATACATTGCCATTTAGGTCTTTTAAACCGTCAGTTTAAAGTGTTTTATGGGTGGATTTGGAGCCACCAGTCAGTAGCTCAAATGTTGCGCACAAACTTTGCGCACGGAGACAAACGCAAAACAACAAACACTCGCTTGGAGCGGAGACCAATGCAAAACACAATACGATGTGTTGAGCCAAACCAAAGCCGTCAAAGGCTACCATGAATGTAGCTACAGTAACCGTGGATGACTCAATAAGTTTTGTCACGTTATTCTGTATGAATTGCATTTAAGTGAAGGATATATAGTTACGCCTTTATTTTATTTTTAACATACAAAAGTAGGCCAATCAACAATAGAATCTCATGACAATATAGACTTGAAAAACAATATGTTATGGTTAGGGTTTGCCTAGATATAGGCTACATATATTTTAATTATTTCGAGGATTGTTAATAAAGACTCAATTAAGATTTTAACATTGTGTTATGACCCTATGAAATACATTGCCCTTTAGTTTTTTTTAAAGCCGTCAGTTTAAAGTGTTTTATGGGTGGATTTGGAGCCACCAGTCAGTAGCTCCAATGTTGCGCACGAACCACTTTGAGCGGAGACAAATGCAAAACGTAATAGCCTATAGGCCTAACACTCCAAATGTTAAAATTTTAAATTAGTCTTTATTAACAATTCTCGAAATAATTAAAATATATGTAGCCTATATCTAGGCAAACCCAAACCATAACATATTGTTTTTCAAGTCTATATTGTCATGAGATTATACTGCTGATTATGTAAAAAAAATAATAATGGCGTAAATATATGGCCTACACTAACATGCAATTCATACAAATTAACTTGACAAAAGATTGAGTCATCCAAAGTTAATGTAGCTAGCTACATGCTATGGTAGCCTTCGGCAGTTCTGTTAGCTCAACAGCCTGCTAAACATGCAATCCATCGCCGTCCAAAATATAAGCTCCCTCTATGGACGGCACTTTGAACAGCATCGCCGTCCGTAAGATCAGCAGCCATCGCCGTCCGTAAGATCAGCAGCCATCGCCGTCATTCTATGGACGTCCATATGGACGGCTATGACGCCGTCCATGATCTATGCTCCCCCTAACGACGGACGTCCCTGCTAATCCATCGCCGTCCAAAATATTTGCTCCCTCTATGGATGGCACTCTAAACAGCATCGCCGTCCATATGGACGGCTATGACGCCGTCCAAAATATGTGCTCCCTCTATGGACGGCACTCTGAACAGCATCGCCGTCCGTCCATCCATGCAAAGATCAGCAGCCATCGCCGTCAGTCTACGTCCATGACGCAAAAAAAGATTTAGCTGCCTCTCAGAACTGGAGAAAGGCAGGTGCAAGATACAGGATACGTTAGCATTGCTAATAACTGTTAACGACAAAATCATACTACAGCTTGCGGTTGTGATGAACTTAAGGTCTTTTCAGCAACAGCTTCATAGCAAATCCTGCTTTACATTGTCTGAGGTTTTTAAAACCGTCCTTGGTGAAATGGTTCGCGCAAACTTGTCGAGGGTCGATGGCACAGGTCTCTTCTATGCTACAAACATCAGCCATGCCCGTCTAGTCAATGTTAGATTGACTCTAGCTCATCTGCTTTTTATTAACGCTGATTTGCAAGGAATGCAAGAACAGCTAGACAGCGAAAACACCTACTGTACTAGTAGGCATGTTTAGCTGCTAATGTAAGAGCATAGGTAGAATGTGTGATGATTTAGGCTGGTTTATTGGCAATGGGGCTTACGTTGTTTCATGTTCCTGACTATGTTTCATTCAAATAAATAACCCGTGTAATGTAAATCTACAATTCACGATGCATGTTTGTCCAGATCTTTGTCAGGTTATTTTTTAGCAAGATATCTAGAGCTACAACAGCTAGCTAGCTAACTGAAGCCGAGTAGTAGTTTGGTTGCTAAGCTGTAGCCTAACGTTCTACCCACCTAAATCAATCCAGTTTGCTTCGACAACAGAAGTATAAACAACTAACGTTACCATTTCAAATGATATGTAGTCAATATGTTGAAAACAGTGTTGTGTAGACACAATAGATTTATTTGCGCGTTTTTATTTCAAGTCTACACTTTCGGTGTTTCAGTGAGTGCTGCTCAAGACATGTTGCATTTTTGCTCCCCAGCTTCACTCGTTGAAAACCAACCAATCAGCGCGCAGCTAATCTAAATATTAATGAGCATACCATAAAAGGAGAAAAGCTAGTGTTTTTTCCCGGGAACATTTCAGAGGAGGGCATAGAACAGCACCCGGGCTATGTTCAAACCAACCAATGTTACATACCCTATTATTCGGAGACCTTAAGGAACAGTGTGAAATACTCCAAAAACCCAGTCAATCGCCCCTTTAATAGGGAGTGGACAGGCTCTCCGTAGACGGGAGATTTTACAACACTTGTTGTAAAATTACAACGTCATCTTTAGCTCTTTAATTCATAATTTCTTTTTTTTTGAAAGACCAAACTTATCCAATAGCTTTGCAAGGTAAGACAATAGGATTGGTCCTATTGGTTATGTAAATTTTGTAGTTCCAAAAAACTTATTTGCAAATTGATTTTTGGAGATCTACAGGCGATGTTGAAAGTTGGGTCTTACAGGGTTAATTGAACAGAACTCTCTCTGAAGTAAGCAAGACTCGTCGAAATAAGTCTGGCTTTTCCTTCATCGTCGTTGATGGAACACCCCCCTGTTCTCTACAAACTAACCACATAGCTTTGCCTTTCGACTCCATTAAAACAGATAGGCCTACTTAGAAGCAGTGCCGGTCCTAGCACATTTGATTTTCAAAATCGACTTGGGGGTTCTCTCTCGGTAGGCTATGTCTGCACGCTATGTGTGTAATATTTTTATTTTATACTGTAAATTGACAACTTATATTTGATTTTATGGCAACTTATATTTTATTTTAATTGTATTCCACTTCGTATTACTAGTTTATGTATCCTTAGTATAGTCAGACCATATATCTAAATTTAAGATTCCTATATGTTTATTGTATGCACCTTCCTGCCAAAGTAAATTCCTTGTCTGTGCAAACTTTCATGGCGAATAAATCCCTTTCTTCTGATTCTGATTGTGTGCAACGCGTGACAACTCGTTTCTCTCAAACAAACAAAACAACTACGGGCATGCTGGCTCAACAGATACATCTGTTTATTTTCATTAGTTTTTATCAGGGTAACCACATGAAACGGCCGTTCGTTACCAACATTAGTTAGGTTTAATATACGGTGAATATAGGTACTAGGCCTCCAAAGTAATATACAAAATATATATTATAAAGTCTACAACTTTACAAATGTTCACCGTAGTCTACAATTAATGTAGTAAAGTTTTAATAACATGGTTTTTAATTCAAATATATCAATGGTGTATTTTATCATCCTGCAGCCGATTTCACAAGCATGTGTCCCAGGCGTTAGGCCTACAATTATGACAACTGGCTCAAACATTTGACAATTTAACAGAGAACCAATATAGTACATTTTGATCAACATAACATAAGCAATTTCTAGTGTAGGAAACAGCAGACAAATGAAGGCTACATAATCATTTGTCTTACACACCAGTAGGCTACAAGTGTGAAAACAGCCAGGTCAATTTACTTCAGACGATTGGTCGAATGTTTCCGTTCAAGGTAAACGCCTGGACTCAACTGCAAGTTCTAAGGGGTGCATAACAGGGGCGATTCTAGGATCAGACCTTTAGGGGTGATCATCCCCCAATGAGAATGTGACATGAATACGGTGCTTTGCAAAAGTGCTTAACCCCCTTGCTAATAACAGTCATGCAAACAGGTCAGGGGTAAAAAAGGTGAGAAGGATGCGGCAAACCCCCGACCCTCTAGGGGGGGTCCGGGGGCATGGTCCCCCGGAGGAAAATGTATAACATTTTTAAGTTAAACGCATGAATCTGGTGCACTTTGAGAGCAAAATTAAGAAGCTAGATCTATGTAGAATCTGTGCTCTTGTAAACAATGTCATGTTCTTATAACCATAAAGAAATTTTTGTGATAAAATACATCATAAAAAACAAAAAAAGTAAAGCTAACACACATTCAATAGACATAATTTGTAATATTGTTTAAAAGAAAATTCTACTAGATCGGGGTACTCAACAGGCGGACCGCGGTCCGGATCCGGATCCGGACCCAGATACAATACAATTTGGACCGAAAACAAAATCAACATTATAATTTAGTCATGATTCAAGCGAGTTTTCATTGGTGCGTGATTTCACACGTATATTGTTTCCTACTACGTGGTTTCTATCTTCTGTGTCCAAACCAAAGATCCAATCAGGAGCTGTAATAGTAATCACCATGACAACTCACTCAACGTTGGCAGCAACCTCTGTGGGTCACACAGGTTGTGTGTCATTCGTAACAACGCAGGCAAAAAAATATATAAATTTAGTTATTTAAAAAAATAACGCAGGCTAATCGATTTGCTAACGGTAGCCTAACTGTTTCTTCAAACAAAACCCAGCAAAAAGCGAAAAGTTGACAGAAAATCGCACATTTCAGACAGAATGGACTGACCAGTCCATACTGACAAGTATGCATTTGTGTTGCCGGTGGGGAGCACATAACCGATGTGTTTAATCTGCAATGAGACGGTTGCCCTTGTCAAAAGTGGTAGAGCTAACGTGAAACGTCACTATGACACAAAGCATAGACACTTTGAACAAAATTACCCCCAGAACTCAGAGGTAAGGGCCAGAAAAATAAACCATCACTGTTCCGGACCCTGGACTGAATGGAAATTTGGTGAGTGGACCTTTTGAGTTTCTAATTGAGTACCCCTGTGCTAGATGATGTAAAATGGGTCTGTAAACCTCTCCCCACCCTGCCTCTGATTGGCTGTGAGGTTTAGGCATTAGGAGTGACGATTGGTTCCAGAGCCAATTGTAAAGTTGGGAAGCACGGGTAAAATGCTGTGTTTGCCATGGCAACAACCCGTCACAACCCCACCCAATCTCATCGGATCTGCACGAATCACGTAGGTTACCCATTTTGGTTTAAAAAAGGTGAGTCTCACCTAAAGGTGAGGAGTTTGCATGCCTGTAATAAATCCCAAATTTCAGTGGATAACAATTAATATATTTATGTATTATTATGCAAAATATTGAATGAATGAAAAAACTAAGGATGTCCCTTTTTTCACAAACTACCAGCATCAAATGATAAAACTATTATACAGGAGTCAGGTGGCTGAGCGGTTAGGGAATCGGGCTAGTAATCTGAAGGTCGCCAGTTCGATTCCCAGCTGAGCCAAATGACGTTGTGTCCTTGGGCAAGGCACTTCACCCTACTTGCCTCTGGGAATGTCCCTGTACTTACTGTAAGTCGCTCTGGATAAGAGCGTCTGCTAAATAACTAAATGTAATTGTACATTTGTTATTATTTATTATTATTATTTTTAGGGATGCTAAGATTAAATCTAGGGGTGCTTGAGCAGCCCTAAAAAGGCTCTAAAATCGCCAGTGGTGCATAATAATTAATTAAAACTACATCACATGATCAGACCAGCATTTTTTGGGACCAATTCTGTCCCAGTAACTCGAGAGCACTTAAGACGGCAATACAGCAAAGTAGAACGATTTGTCATTTTATTCACAATAATTTTCCATTATGATTTTTTTTAAATAATTACAATTCAACAGACCTGATCCACAAAACATATACCTTTGTCCAACAGAGATTGTGTTAAAGATTTTCCTGAGGACGGATTAAGCTGAGCTACCTAGCGAGGGTACTATGCAAGGCTAGAAAAAACTTATTGTGGGTGGCTTCAAGTGGATGCTTTTTAATAGGTTTTTCACTTTCCATCACTCCACTTCCTTAAAATGTCCTCAGCAGCATTTAAAGTAGAGTCCTCCTGTTGGAGAGAGGCATGTCAGAGGGAGGGGTACAGAGAGAGATTTTTAAATTATATTTTAAATACTTAGTATTATCAAATGTTCACCTTGACAAAGCAAAACCTGATGTAATTTTGAAAATCTTCACGATGCTCCGGGCTAAAGAAAGCTGAAACAGGAATTGTCGCCAAACCCTACAAAATGTAAACAACACACACACACATTATATACTGTACATATTTTCTGTATATGGGAATTACATTTATCTTAACATCATCATCTTGATCAGACTGAATCCAAGCTTTAGCATCTGCTGTCCTTTACCTTCTCTTTGATCAGCCACTTCACAAATCTGTAGTCATGAGGCTCATTTTGAGTGTTTGGGTCATTCAAGTCAACCTCTACACAAAAACAGCGATAAAGCCTTAATCGGATCATTTGTATTAGAAAATAACCTTCTTGGAAAGTGATGAGTAGATTTTCGGAAAAGATACTCACTGATCGAGGAGATGTCTGCAATCATGAAATACCCTCCCTCTGGAAGGATGGGCTGCAGCCCCACGCTCTCCAGACACGTGGCCAGCTTCCTGCGCTTGTGGTGCAACCTATCTGGCAGCTGCTGAAAGTAGCTTTCGGGGGTCCCAAACTGCTCATACTCCCTCTGGAAACCCTGTGCTACTGCCTCCTGGAGAGATTGAGTGTCTGAAAGTCAGTAAATCTTGGAGATTAATTATTCCCATCCCATATTTTGTGCTGAATAATGTTGATTCAATTAATAATATATTTTTAAATTGCATTTAAAGCATTTTTCATGCTTTATTGGACAGTTTCTTACAAGTGACAGTAATGGCACAGAGAGAGAAAGGCTAACTTCTGAAGGGAGTTGTATTGCTTTTTCTTGTAGGATGCCCTCGCACAACTCCCTGCCCCGCACACACATACACAGCCACACACACAAGTGAGAAAGTTTGTTGGATATTTCTATGCTACAGTAGATTTAACAATGTTATTTTTGCAGTATCATGATTTTTGTTCACCATACATTAATTAGCAACCTAATGTAATTGGGACTATTTAGGGATGGGACGTATGGCACTGATGCATCGATGCTTGTGTCGCAAAACCAATACGCACAATTTCGAAAAAGTGTTTTGGAGCTTGTATCAAATTACGAAACCACGTGATAGATGACGTTCAATGCTTCAAACGTCACAAACTGGTTCGAAGTTTTGCCGCTCTTCTGAACCAGAGCCATAGAAGGAACGAAGCCACCGCTTCTTCTTAAAGACAAATCTCACATTGTCAGAGAAGCAGCACCAGGCATCGCTCGAGTTTCTTCCATCAGTCATTATTATTTAGCCAAATCCGTATTGTAATAATTATAAATCCGTGCACTTGTGTTGTGTTATTTTATTGAAATGAAACGTAACATGGTAGGACTAGGTAGGTCTATACAGTGCCCAGAAAACAAATGTTGATTTGTCAACATTCTCAACAGTAATAATAATTTATAAAAATAAAGTCCCCCCAGTTCACAATAGACCTACATATCACAAATGTTAAGAAAAAATCAGTGTTATCTAGTTTAATTGATATAACGACCATATCGTATAAAGTCCGTCCACCCGCATCGACAAGTAACAGCTGTTTCGGTGGTGTAGTTGGTTAAAGCGTTGTGCGACAACCTATTGTTAATGCGAGTCTGGAAACCCGAGTTCGCGCCCTAGTGCAGGGACCCTCGTACGATGTTCTTTAACTTTTACTGTGAGAAAATGACATAATTCTAAAGGCCTACAGATGTATCACAACATTTTAATGTGTGAGCACTAATATCAGATCAAAATGAACACATTTAGCCTTAATTAAAATATTATATAACATAGGGTAGTCTACTGTCGGAGACAACCACTACGCCTCATTCAGCCAGTTTAAACGGCTGCTAGATGACGCTGTTCATTTTCAATGCGCCGATAGTTCGGCTCTTTGGGCCGGCACAATCCGGAAGAAACCACCAAAGCTTCACAAGGCATCGTTCGCCCATCCCTAGGATTATTAGTTTTATTAGTTATAGTTACACTGTACCTAAGAAATTGGAGATGTTATTGTTGCACTGTAGTGTTCTTGTTTGTTCAGTAGTCTGTGCCTAGTAGCTGAGATGTGGTTACTTTGCGATGTAGACAGTAAATACAGACTGTTCCTTGACTATCTGCATTTCATATATTCACTTCTTGTACATCACTTTTGATAATCGTGGCTGCTAAATTAATTAAACTAGTGCATAGTGCCAGTGATGCAGTCAGTGATTAAGATGACAGTGAAACACACAAATACAGATTACTTGAACTATATTTCTCAGATCACAACTGAAATTACTTGTTCAACCTCCACACCATCTATTCTAGTCAAATTGCCAATGCTGTGGTAGCCTACATTCATGCAACTGATTATGTAGCCTTCATCTGTCTGCTGTTTCCTACATAATAAATTGCTTATTTTATGATGATAAAAATGTACTATTTTGGTTTTCCGTTAATTGTCTTACCACCAATGGTTGAGCCAGTTGTCATAATTGTAGGCCTAATTCACCATACAGCGCTAGCATGTACATTTGCAATGTGCAGGCAGTTGACATCAGTAAACACATTAATTAATATAACAAACCTCAGATACACAGACTGACACACACAGAGATTCCTGGCATTATTTGAGAGATGTAAAATGTAACAACATGATTCTAAAAACATGTCATATCAGTCCTATGACATACACATCAGTGTTATAATGTTATAAAACATGCATGATAACTAATAATAAGTCATTTAACCTGAGCAGCGGTGGCACAGTGGTACACAGAGTTCTGATGGACGGTCTTCAGGTGTTTCAAGATGTGGTCAGAACCAATGGCCCAGCCCACCTGAAACACAAGTCAATTATTACATACAATAGCAATCTGATATACTACATTACCCCTTTAATCAACCCTGTCATAGAAACGTTGGTCCTATGTGTAATGAATGTGTTTTAAGAGAAATGTACAATTGGTTAAAAAACTTGATTCAATGAATGTTGATTTAACACCATTTGGAAGAGATGCCATTAGCAGTTTATGACACCTATCTAGGAGACATGAAGTCTAGAGACGGGAAGTCTGGGTGACCTGAGAGTTCTTGTCACCTGGGGGGGAAGAGACAGTTGGTCTGAAGACAATGTGCGTTCAACTGTATTGTTCTTGTGATCTGAGGGAGTAGGTTTAGATAGATCAATTGATCAAGCTGCTCTGACCCTTCTGTTTCATGGGTGGTGTTAATTAAATACTTGAAGTTTGAAGATGACCACACAAAGGACAGTTGACCATTTGACTGGTCAACTCCTGTGGCTTTATTATCTACTGGTTTGGGTAGAAATGCTACTGCAAAGAACTGTGGGACAATTGCAGTGTTTCCCACACAGACTAATTTGTGGCGGTGCGCCACAGAATCAACACCGGCCGCCACCTATTGCGTTTCATTATTCTTTTAAAATTGTTGTTTACGCTATTGAAATCACGCAGCGTATTTGTTGAGCTGCATTTCCTATATATATATATATATATATATATATATATACATATACACAAAGGCTTTTTAGAACAGAAAGGCGACTTAAAAAAAAATCTAACACCCAGTGGTGTGTGTTTTTTTTGCCTCTTTCGAATTCAAATTACTAGACAAAAAATTATATCCTGAGAAAAGTGGATTATATATATATATATATATATATATATATAACCTGCTCTCCCTCTGTCTCTCGCGTCTCTCTCACATACAGTCACAACGTCATCACACGTTAGCAACGACACATAGATACGCCGTTCTACAGACAGCGATATCAGAGAATGTCTAATAAATAGAACTCCCACTCTCGGGAAACTTCCGGGTTCTGAACTGGTTGCAGTTCCACTCAAGTTCCATATGAGGGCGCTAACGGTCGAGTGCAGAATGAATGGTGGTCTATGGAGCTATACCCCTCAAAATCCACTTTTCTCAGGATAAAATTTTTTGCCTAGTAATTTGAATTCTGAAATCGAAAGGGGACGCAAAAAAAACACACCACTGGGTGTTAGATTTTTTTAAAAGTCGCCTTTCTGTTCTAAAAAGCCTTTGAAAATGGCATTGACGTCATACACATCGTACGACCAGAGCTACTGCTTGACGGCAAGCTCTGGTTACTTCCACTTTACTCTCGAGGCATCGACAACACAGCTGACAGGTTAGGCTCTCCCTGTCAATACAAATGCTAGAAAGAGTTTTGGCTTGCTAATGTTGTTGCTAATGCTGCTAATGCTCTGACATTCTGGTTCTGCTTCGGATGCCATCAAGCGGGATCTCTGGTCGTAGTCAGTCCTTCACTAACCAATCAACATTCTTTAGCAGAATGCTAGTGTGTTATGGGCAACAACGACTTACCCCGTAAAAAATCGAAAGGACATAAGTACTCGTTCATTCAACTTTTGACCTGTAATCCATGTTGAACATGCAAAAACTTTAATCAAATCTGAGATTTATCAACGACAATCAGGCGAAAGAGACACATTTAGCCGTTTAGTATGGAAGCAAATCGTGACCAAAATTCAAATGAAAATGCATTTCCAGAAATGCATTTTCATTTTAAGAATGTGGCTGCATTATTTGACTCATAAATCAAATTAGTATTCAATCATCCTATTTGCATTTTCATTTTCTTCTTTAAGACTGCTCATTCTTTCCCTTAATTAAAATGAAAACGAAAAAGACATTTGAAATTTAATTTTCAAAATATGCCCCAGCAAATAGATACCAAAATTCAATTTGAAATGTAAAATTTGAAAATGAAAATGCATTTCCAGAAATGCATTTTCATTTTAAGAACGTGGCTGCAAAATCGTGACCACAATTCAAATTCAAATGCATTTCCAGAAATGCATTTTCATTTTCAAGAACGTGGCTGCAAAATCGTGACCACAATTCAAATTCAAATGCATTTCCAGAAATGCATTTTCATTTTACGAACGTGGCTGCAAAATCGTGACCACAATTCAAATTCAAATGTATTTCCAGAAATGCATTTTCATTTTAAGAATGTGGCTGCATTATTTGACTCATAAATCAAATTAGTACTGATTAGTACTGAGCGGACATTGCATTTTCATTTTCATGTTCTGCCCGCAAAGAACTGCCCCTAATTCGAAAACGAAAATGCATTCTGAGCGGCGCAGTTGAGTGACGTCAGTAGCCGCTCTTCTTCAGCTCCCTGCTGACCGAGCTACCCATCTTGTTCGGTAGGGGGCGGTGTGCACATACGCATTGCATTACATGGCAAATGTGCCGGGAAATTGATTGAATTGCCGGGTCTTTAGAGGACGCATCACAGATCATGGCGCTCCCTCAAATTGTGCAGACACTGATAGAATTAGCTGAGCTGGTAGAAACTAATAATATATCTGAGTCTGATGCCCGTGACCGAGTAGAACAAGTCACAGAGAGCTTGGCTGCATACTCTGCCGTCACAGACGTACACATTAATGAGGTTGCCATAGTAAACCTCTCTTCAGTCCTGGAACGGCTGGATGCTGTGGAGCCTCAAATGGGACGGGGACGACCAACCATCCACATCCCGTTCGAGTCCATCGAAAACTATTTATTAAATGGTTTAAAAATAAAGGACATAGCGGAGCTGTTGTCGGCCACCAGACCATCCGTCGGAGGATGCAAAGCAACGGATTTATGGAGCTAGAAAGCTGACAAAAGTATCTGAATTTGAATATGAAGATCTGAAATTTTTGTGTGTCGAATTTCATAAAACTGAAATATATTGCTATTGAATATATAATATCTGAATTATTTGTATGCCAAATTTAATACAACTGAATTATTTTGATCCAAAAATAAAACATTCTAAAATTCAGATTGCAGGAATTCAGATTCTTGAAATTCAGATTGCGGAAATTCAAATTCAGATTGCGGAAATTCAGATTTTGTCTGAACCAGGCCAAAGGTGAAACAGCTTGCTTTCACAGGAAAAAGTAGACCATTTAATAAATAGTTCTCGATGGACTCGAACGGGATGTGGATGGTTGGTCGTCCCCGTCCCATTTGAGGCTCCACAGCATCCAGCCGTTCCAGGACTGAAGAGAGGTTTACTATGGCAACCTCATTAATGTGTACGTCTGTGACGGCAGAGTATGCAGCCAAGCTCTCTGTGACTTGTTCTACTCGGTCACCAGCATCAGAATCAGATATATTATTAGTTTCTACCAGCTCAGCTAATTCTATCAGTGTCTGCACAATTTGAGGGAGCGCCATGATCTGTGATGCGTCCTCTAAAGACCCGGCAATTCAATCAATTTCCCGGCACATTTGCCATGTAATGCAATGCGTATGTGCACACCGCCCCCTACCGAACAAGATGGGTAGCTCGGTCAGCAGGGAGCTGAAGAAGAGCGGCTCCTGACGTCACTCAACTGCGCCGCTCAGAATGCATTTTCGTTTTCGAATTATGGGCAGTTCTTTGCGGGCAGAACATGAAAATGAAAATGCAATGTCCGCTCAGTACTAATCAGTACTAATTTGATTTATGAGTCAAATAATGCAGCCACATTCTTAAAATGAAAATGCATTTCTGGAAATACATTTGAATTTGAATTGTGGTCACGATTTTGCAGCCACGTTCTTAAAATGAAAATGCATTTCTGGAAATGCATTTGAATTTAAATTATGGTCACGATTTTGCAGCCACGTTCTTGAAAATGAAAATGCATTTCTGGAAATGCATTTGAATTTGAATTGTGGTCACGATTTTGCAGCCACGTTCTTAAAATTAAAATGCTTTTCTGGAAATGCATTTTCATTTTCAAATTTTACATTTCAAATTGAATTTTGGTATCTATTTGCTGGGGCATATTTTGAAAATTAAATTTCAAATGTCTTTTTCGTTTTCATTTTAATTAAGGGAAAGAATGAGCAGTCTTAAAGAAGAAAATGAAAATGCAAATAGGATGATTGAATACTAATTTGATTTATGAGTCAAATAATGCAGCCACATTCTTAAAATGAAAATGCATTTCTGGAAATGCATTTTCATTTGAATTTTGGTCACGATTTGCTTCCATAGTTTAGCTCCATAGACTCCCATTCATTTTGCACTCGACCGCGATCACTAGTGATGGGAAGTTCGGTTCTTTTTACTGATTCGGTTCTTTGAATCTCGTTCAGTAAAATGAACGAATCTTTTTTCGAGTCATTTGTTTATTTCAGGGGGGGGGGGGGGGGGAGCACCAGCAAATACTATTTCAAAATAAATTCCTGCATTAAAATAATGTATCATGAGTTTGTATGATTTGGTCATGTATTATCACACTAGCATTTAATTATCACGTCAAACAATTACACTGCACTAAACTGTAAGTGTAAATGTAAAGTGAAAATAACAAAACCAGTCAGTATGATGACTTGAGCGAATATCATTCATTCACGTCTTACTAAAACAGCGGCCACGCGAAAGGGAATAAGGAAACTGTTTCCTCTACAAAAAAATACAATGCGGGTCACGTGAAAAAAGGATCCAAAGACTCGTAGAAAGACCGAGTCGGGGAAGGAACTAATCATTTGTTTCTTCTAGCTACAGAGCCTATGCAGGTCACGTGAAAAATGATCCAAAGACTCGTAGAAAGACCGAGTCGGGAAAGGAACGAATCGTTCGTTTCCTCTTGCTACAGCCTATACAGGTCACGTGAAAAATGATCCAAAGACTCGTAGAAAGACCGAGTCGGGAAAGGAACGAATCGTTCATTTCCTCTAGCTACAGAGCCTATGCAGGTCACGTGAAAAATGATCCAAAGACTCGTAGAAAGACCGAGTCGGGAAATGAACGAATCACTCGTTGAGAGGACTCGTTACTCCCGAGTCCTTATAAGGATTCGTTCAAAATGAACGAATCGTTCACGAACGACACATCACTAGCGATCACTCCCGGTGGAACTCTGGTGAAACTGCAACAAAATTCGGTACAATGGGGCTTAATAGGGAGTGGGCAGGCTCTCCTTAAACAGGCTCTGGCGATATCAGCGAGCCCTCAGCATTAGTGCCATAGGTAAAAGTCTAGGAAAGTTGAGGTTACTTTTCGCTAGGTACCTATGAACATGTCTTAATCTGCTAGACAAGTGGGTTCCTCTCTGTTCTTTTGGTGAGCAATCTCACGTGCCCTACTAACCGGCGCCATGGAGCCGACCAGCAAAATAGTTATTTAGCACTAGCGTTGCTACCTGCATATACTGGCAGCTCCGTTTTTCTCCTTGATTCAGACCTAGCGCCGGTAAATTGTAGAGCTAGCTAACTACGACACTTCTTTAGTAGTGCAGTAACTACAAGTATGAATCTCGTTCAAGTCTTTTATTTGTCAGGTGCACAGAACAACACAAGGTTAGACTGGGCACTGAAATTCTTAAGACAAGACAACGCAAGCACCTGGCAAAACTTAACATACAAGAACACGGAACATAATTTACATCTATGATGAGCTTAAATGAGTGAAACTTCCTAAATATACAGATAGCAATAAATAATCGACTATACTAACCCTAATACTAAAACTTCCTAAATTACAGATAACAATAAATAGTACACTATACTAACCCTAAATGCACATGAAACCTGTTTCAACCCTATAGCCTATTCTAACCTAAGTGGAGTACAGTACAATTTGTCGATTTATTCGCAGAAAATCACAAAAAAAATCAAGCAAGGTGAAGTTAGTTTTATATTTGACATTTGTCTCCAGTGGCGGTTCTACACGGGGGCCTGCAGGGGCCAGTGCCCCTCTAAAAAAAATCCTGGCCACCCCTGTGGCCTCCCTGAGCTGACTGAATAAAAAAACGGTTACACGGTTTTCTTCTTCTAGTAGTCATCATGAACTGAGGAAGGGACATTGCAGCCTTTTTTGCCCCAGTAAATAAAAAAGTTAGAGAAACATATCAAGGTATTGAGAGAGCTGAAGAGCTGGAAGAGGGAGAGCCAGACCCGTTTATATGATTTTAATGTAAAGCAAAATTAAAGTATTTAAAGGGGCAATTGAAACCCCAAGACATCTCATACTGACGCCAAAGGGTAACCTGTGCGTCCGCATCCGATGCCTATGGCCGTGACAAAGCGTCGGTATTTGACGAGTTGGGAATGAGAACAGATTTTTATATGGCTCTGGGATCACTATATGAAAGTGGCGATTGTAAACTACTGCCCATCTGCTTGTTTAAGGTCCAGGGTGGCTCATTATTAACACACACGGCTTAGCATATCATTCGACAAATCGAGTAATTCCTACTAGTAATTCGACTAATTTGACTACTAGTAAGTCAGGCGCCCTACTACTTGATTCAAAGGTTTATTTTAATTTTTTTCTGCGAATAAAACGACAGATTCATGCTGTATCGGGTGAACTACTACACCCCACAATTTCCCCTAAAATATTTTTAGGCTTCAACCAGTGATGCTCAAGCAGAAAGAGGTGGACTAATATCAGAGCCATAGAAAAAGAGAGTTGCGACACTTCCATAGACTCCCATTGTTATCGAGGAATGCGGAAGTTAAGCGTGTCTCATGCAACCTATAGTTCCAAACATTGTATTTTCCACCGTTGAACCCCATTCATTTTCAGTGTCTACGAAGTAAGTTAGCTGGTAAATTGATGAAAATCATGCATTTTTTCATATTTCAACCACCACATATCAATTGTTATGAGTAGTATTTCATATGGCCAATTTAAGATAAACATTTTCGTAAGATTATAGCTTGTTAGATTCTAAATGCAGTTAGAGCTGTTAGAGCCATATATGGCTTATGGGGTCCGAAGCAAGTGAGCTGGTAAATTGATGAAAATCCTGCATTTTTTCATATTTCAACCACCACATATCAATTGTTATTAGTAGTATTTCATATAGCCAGCTGTAAAGAAAATGTATTGTAAGATTATGGCTTGTTAGATTATAGCTTGTTAGATTCTAAATGCAGTTTGCGCTAGACTATAGTAGAGCTATGCAACACTTTTACTGTAGCTAGCTAAAGAGCATGTGTATCAACCAAAAGTTTGTTGGTTTATAGTCTGTCAAATTAGTTCTAATTATTGGTGTTCTTTGGCATACACAGTTTACAGAATCTGCTATTATTAGCCTATAGTACATCTGATTATAGCTAGCAACAATGAATTGCAGATTAAAGCCTTGGGTCCCCCATCGTCCAGCAACGCTCGGCAGGAATTTCAGGTCCACTCAATAGCTAGCTAGTTAGTTAGCTCAACTAGATGCATCTACTACTGCGGTCTAAGTTTTGTGAAAAGCAGACATTAAGATCACCTGCTCACTACAAACAAAAGGAGTGGAAGAACACTGGACATATTGTACAATAAAATGTTTTATTGAATTGCAGTTGGTTGCCTTGTATATTCTGTTCAATTTTTTTCTATTGAACAGTTGCCGGTGATCATGGTTAGATTCAACTTGCATCAAGTACAAACGTGTTGTTAATGTGGTAAATTGTAAGTGGGCTGATGAAGAAAAAAAAAGTTGAACAAATCCCATTTACTTCAACAGTCGAAGGTTAAACGTTAAGTGGAACAATATAGGCTAGCATAGCCATTTCCAGCTCTGCTTCACAATATTGCGTTATGCATTATAAGTTAATGTTATACATACATGTTAATAAAGTAGCATACATACATGATACAACACACCAGTAACCAATTGATATTGTGTTAATATACCGAAAATATCCGTGAATCGAGATGGTGCTGCTGTCGGTCCAGCCGAAAACCATTCAAACACGTTGACAGCAGTGGGTTTTCATTTAACTACAGCGAGCTACCGGAACAACGTGACAAAAAAGCTCTAGCTTTTTTCCTGCGTTTCACTGGCAGTGAGTGTTCACAATGTTGTAGTTCACTCCATTGTTCACCAAAAACGTCAGCGAGGATTGCCTAATGTAGATAAGAGTCAGCTGAAGATAGCCAGAATATCGGATTTCTTCAACTGAGCCTGTTTCATTCGTAATTTGCCTGAGAAAGCGACTTCCGTTGGCCAGCTCCATTGAAAACCATTCAAAAAAGTTGACAGCAGTGGGGCTTTTTGGAACTACAGCGAGCTACATGAACCACGTGATCACGTGTCGGCGAGATCAAAGCGTGTCGCAACTCTCTTTTTCTATGGCTCTTGACTAATATGTAGAAACAGGCAGGTAAGAAAGCAGGTCTCAGGACAAGGGAACTAATTGCTATTCTTCTGTTTCTGGCAGATAGGACTTGAATGGGGTGTGAATTATGTGTAGGGTGTTAAATGTGTGTATTTTGCGCGTGTGATTAATTTTTGATTAATATTACTTAATATAATACAGTTCTGTGTAACGAATTATTAATGAAGGAATTCCCCCGTTCTGACATCAGAGTTTGCTACATTGATTGATTGACCATATAGAATGCCATTTGTTCTAGAGTTTATATAAGATAGTGTTTATGGATGTTCGCTACCACTCTAACAAACGATTTTTGTGTCCTCCGTTATGACTGGTCACAAGTACTTTGTTTAATCTAATGTAATTGTACAAGCTAAATAAATTGTATTGAAACCGCCATTCTTGACTATTCAAATCTACACAGTGCCGCTACAATTTTCTTTCACAACCCCTACAATTTCACCTACAGTGCATCAAACTTAGATTAACTAATTACCTTCCATCCAGTTGCACTGAAGCTCTTTCCAGCACTCCCAATAGTGACAGTCCTCTCCCACATTCCTGGGAGACTGGCTTTGAAAAAAATAAACAAATACAACCTGAGAGTTACATCAGTCTGAGATCAAACAGATGCAGTGTCACCTGTAACAGCTGTCAGTTTAAAATATGAAAGCTTTTTACAAGAATCTTGATGTTATCAGTGATATCTGACCTATCTTGACGTGCTCAGCTCCATCGTAGGTTAGCCACTCATACACCTCGTCACTGATACACACCACATCATGTTTTATACAGAGGTCAGCTATCACCTGAAGTTCCTCTCTCTTATACACCTGTAGGTAGCAACAACAGTGAGACGTTTTCCTCAAGACGGAGGTCAGAGGCCTGTTCCATAAAGCGAGTTTACCGAATAAGCCAGACTTATGTCAGTTAGTCTGACTCATTTCTAGTTCATTCGGTTCCATAAAGCTAGCTCAACGTAGGTCGAACTCGGTTACTATGGCAACTTAGGCTGCAAAACTAGTCTGGTCCGGGGCAGGCAAACTGTCAGGCTTAGCGTGACTTGGTGCTTAACCAGACCTTCCTGTAACACTGACCCAACGGGAAAACGATGATTTACCACGGATATTCTCATTTTCATGTTCAGCATTGATAGAAAATCAACTTAGTCTACAATATTTAGCCTAATGCATTAAACGATGATGAACAATGATGTGATTGCTACGTAACGTGGCGTGTAGGCTTTGTTTGTGATTTTAAATGTTTAGGCATCAGGCTCAATCTAAATTATCCGATTATAATTATCATAGCTATATAGTTGTTAACAGTAGTCTACAATTGCAAAACAAACCTAAATCCATAGGCTACATCCTCCATTTTCCCCGACTCAACCATGTTACAAAGTTAGAATACTGGGTTATGTATTAAATAATAGTAGGCTATTTATTTAAAACAATGTCAAAAAAGTAAATTTAACTTGTGTTTAGAGGGTGTCTGTTTTTTAATCAACAAAGTAGCCTAAAGGTCTAAAAAAGGACTTTGACCTACGTAGCCTATCGTTCACGTCAATCATGCCGTGTCGTTTCATTTTGATGAAGCGGTGGATGAGGGAGCTGTCATAGTACACGTCTTAAAGGGAACGTTCTTTCTGGAAGAAGTCACAAGGCCGTGTGCATTGCTTTTGCTGTGGTGGGTTGTATGATTCATGTTTTACCTCTCGGGCTGCTTAAGAATAGGGTGCACGCGCAATTAGCTTGACTACTTAAATCTGACTTGAATTAGTAGGACTGCGTGATCTGAAATTGGCCTTTATGGAACCGCTTTAGCCCCGCTTGACATGTTAAGCTAATTCAAGTCTGGTTTGGGACTTTTAAGTCCAATTTATTTCAGCGGCCTTTATGGAACAGGCCCCTGGTTTCCTTTGTCATTTCCCACACTGAGCTATAATATGTGAAGACAAATAGCATAAAACAAATATAACCAGACCCTCACACAGCCTATAACATTCTTATCTCACTTTTCCTAGAGGGTTGTTTGGAGTGTTGATGACAATGGCTTTGGTATGCTGAGAGAATTTACTAGCCAGTTCCTCAGTAGATAGGACCCAGTCTTCACTAGACAGAAGCTTTCCTTCAGCTCTCTAGGAGAAAACAAACATTGTCATACTTCTAAATTTTTCATTTCACAAATTACAAGTTTGGTTACAATCTAGCAAATTCATGGAGAACTTTATGATTGCCATCTGATCAATTTGACAACTCACTGGCCTTAGCGGAACATAGACAGCCTTTCCCCCTGCCATCATAACCATGGGTTGGTAGCAGTCAAAGAACGGTTCGATGATGATGACCTGAAACCACGAGAAGAAAGACTACATTTTTGCCGTAGTTGAATATGAATCAACTGGCTGGAATAAGTGTTGTTTTCTGTACCTCGTCTCCCTCGTCAACAAGAGCCTGGAAAGTGCAGAAGAGAGCTTGGTACGCCCCTACAGTGACTAGAATGTCCTCCATGGCATCCACCTGCCTCCCCACTATCATACCAAAGAACTTGGCCAGAATTTTTACCAAGGGGGGGTGGCCCTGTAAGAGAGGCACACGGTGTAAATCTTTTTAATTCTTTAATTCATTCTTTAAGTGTACTTCTTCGTCAGTCACTTGCACATGCAGGCAGACACTTATCTTACAAAAGCTCGGGTGTATTGATGCATGGAACATCCTCCAGTCAATGCTTTGCAGAACGCCTCCTGGAGGTAGTTTGGAGGGGAGAAGTCTGGGAAACCCTGTCCTAAATTAACTGCTTTGTAGTCGGCAGCGAGTTGGGTAAACTCTACCCTGTGAATGAACAGTAAATGGATCATTACAGAGGTTATTGGTACAGTCACAGAACACCATATATAAAACATGGATTTAGAAATGTTATGCAAACCATATATTTTTGTCAACACCCTCGATTCTGCGAGCATTGAGACGGCGTGACATTTTTAACTGAAATAAAAAGCAAGGTAAAGAGCTTTAACATAATGCAAATGTCAAACAATTACGATTAGTTGTTTGTCGTTTTTGAGGATATTGCCTCATACTTGGCGTATAACACCAATCCCTACCGTACCTCAAATTTCGCAACGTTTTCTGTTTTACAATTTACAGCCAGACTCGCTATTCTTCTTAGCATACCAGTCCGGGACAGATCACCTTGAAATAAAAGTCAATCTTTATATGGCTGAAACGTCGAATGGACGTATGCATGTAGCCTGCTACTTAACTGTGAGTTACTCACTTTGCAGACCGTTCGTTCGTCGCCGCTACCGGTTATAGGCCGTTGAACGGCTAATCCTACGGATTTAGCCAAGCATAAATTATAAAAAGTCAAGTTACATGTCGCTCTATTTGACACTAAGTAAACAACACCGTCCCTCTCAATGCGTTTCAACTGCGATCCTTTAGCTGTGAGGTCACATGATCACTAATTTCTTGCTCTGATCGCCCTTGTTTTGTTTTCACTTCCTGCAGAGGCGGGATATGCGATCCAGGACTCCCTAACAGTGCGTTCACACTGCAGCGACGCGAATCACTTGCCATCGCTTGCCTTCCCACAGTTCACCACGCTCGGGGGCGTTTCAAACAGATAAATGTAGAATGTAGTTCTCTAAAGTCACTGTTGTAGTTGTCATGGCCAAGTGTGCAGACTTAGGTTTACGTAGTTACAACATCGATCAAAATACAACTTGTATACAACATTCAAAACTGTTTAATAGACATACACGTTGACATGTGTAAAAAACGTTTTAATATATTCCTCAGTCTCTGCTAATTTGTCGATACTATAGGGAGTTCCAGCCGGGCTAGCTATCTAGTTACCACAGAACGAAGTTACGTAATGTCACTAGACTGAATTAGAAAGTACAAGCACCAACAACTTCGGCAACCTTGCGCCATGCATTGTTTTTTTTTAATGAACATCTCTGTACAAATACAGCTATGTATCGTACTGGACTGGGTAAGCAGCCACACAAACGATTAGTTTCTCCTTCACCTTGAAACCTAGAAAGCTAGAAATGTTTGCCATGGTTGCTACGTTAGGAGAAACAAGAAAACACTCCGATTGGCCATCGCTAGCGAAAATCGCTCCTCATTTGCATAAAGTTGAGAAAATCTCAACTCTGTCGCGTCGCTACCCACAATGCAGCACGCAAGCGATTCGCCTGGCTTCATAGAAAATTAATGGAAAACATGTTGTCGCTCGCATCGCGTCGCTGCAGTGTGAACGCGATTTTCGCTAGCAATGGCCAATCGGAGTGTTTTCTTGTTTCTCGTAACGTAACAACCAGAGCCATAGAAAATGTTGTTCATTTTTCTATATAATTCATTTTCTATGGCTCTGGTAACAACCATGGCAAACATTTCTAGCTTTCTAGGTTTCAAGGTGGAGGAGAAACTAATCGTTTGTGTGGCTGCTTACCCAGTCCTGTAAGATACATACTAGCTGTATTTGTACAGAGATATTAATTAAAAAAAAACAATGCATGGCGCAAGGTTTGCCGAAGTTGTGGGTGCTTGTACTTTCAAATTCAGTTTAGTCAAATTACGTAACTTCGTTCTGTGGTAACTAGTTAGCTAGCCCGGCTGGAACTCCCTATCGTATCGACAGATTAGCAGAGACTGAGGAATATAGTAAAACGTTTTTTACACATGTCAACGTGTATGTCTATTAAACAGTTTTGTATGTTGTATACAAGTTGTATTTGATAGATGTTGCAACTACGTAAACCCAAGTCTGCACACTTGGCCATGACAACTACAATAGTGACTTTAGAGAACTACATTCTACATGTATCTGTTTGAAACGCCCCCGCAGTGTTGCCAACTCTTCAGTGAGGAAAGTCGCTATTGGCTGTTCTAAAAGTCGCTAGATGACGTCATCGCCTAATTTGCATACCCGGAAGTAAAAATCCCATTCATTTTCTCCATAGCCATAGCGGATTATTATCATGGACCTATTCTAAGAGATTATTAGCCCTAATTTCATCACCATCTAAGGGAGACTTATATGACTTGATACAAGGTACTGTACATGACACAAGTTTGCATGGTATCAACCTCGTTTTAAGAAAAACATAGTTTATTGGCGATCTCTGGAAGAAGAACTACACTACCCATGATCCTTGAGCGTCACACCGACGTCTCTGATTGGTGGAGCACGGCGTCGTGACGTCGTCACTGAAACGTTTCCCGCTCGCGCGAAAAGTGAGCAAGAGAACAATGAGGTAAGAACCTTAGAAGAAACGCCATGGACATGGACTGTGCACGACAGGTAAGAACAGCTCAAATATGTTTAGAAATACAAATTATTAATTCCAACCCTCCTCCTTTATCCGGGCTTGGGACCGGCAAAAGTGACCAAAAAGGAACACTTTGGCAGAGTTACTTAGGTTTTTTTAAAATTTTATTTTGTATATATATATTTTTTAATTAAGTTTGTTTTTTAACTTTATGGTCCGCGTAGGAGCCTACAACAGGTAACATTTAAACATGAACACTTTTAAACATAACATGTGTTGTGTACAATATACATTAACAATTTAAATTGCCCACTCTGGCAGTTAGGCCTATTCAAGTTTTTATTTTTTTTTAAGTTTTTTGTTTTTAATATGTTTTTTTTCTTCTTTAGCTTTGTTTTAACCTTATGGTCCACTTAGGAGCCTAAAACAAGTCACAGTTATATATGAACATTTTTAACTAACACTTTTTTTGTGATGATGTTAACTAGTCTTGCTCTAATTGCAGGTGTGGAGGGAGGTCTGAAGCCAAAAACACAGACAGGCTGTGCTAGCTCACAGAACCAGTGACTCTTCATCGTCACTCAGGCTCTCCACTGCAGGTTCAGCTGAAGGAGCTGCCTTGAATGAATAAGCAGGTGAGGTTCCAAACAGTTTCAGAATGTGATCAGGCAGCTGGTGCTCAAAGCAAGCCTCACCTGACAGCTTTAATCCATATCTAATGTATAGGATGGAGTTCAGGGTTTGCAAGGACATCCTGTTCCTGAGTTTGGTCTTCACCACACTCATCTGGCTGAACACTCTCTCAACTTCAGCATTTGAGTGTGGCAAAGACAACACAGCCACAGCAGCCATGGCGAGTTCCTGGAATGGATTGAGACCAGCTGCGTCCCTGAACCTCCAAATCTCACTCCAGAAGCTCAGCGTGTTCTTTTTCTCAGTCCAGACACTGAGGTGGATGGTACGCCATTGCTGGACAATCTTGTCTATTGCTTCAGGTGAGAAGCCAAGGAGCTTTGCAAATGTGACCATTTCTGCTGGGCTCTTATTGTGCTTCAGAGTTTCCTGTACATTGAAAACTGACATGTGTTTCAATGTCTCCATGTTCTCAGGCAGTCTCATCCTCAGCTCATTGGTGAGGGAGATAGTGAAGGCGACACACCGTTTTCTGACATTCTGCTCATCGTCAGGCGCAAGGTGGAGCTCAGCTGCCTTTGAATCAAAAAGGAAACCGAGGTATGGAACAGGACTTATGTATCCATCGAGAGGCCCTTTCAAGACATCCACCTTTGCCAGTGGATTCAGGACCCTGCTGCTCACAGACTTAATGAGGCTCACCAAGCTGTCAAGTAGCTTGAGAGGATCGACCTGCTCTCCCTCAAACGCTTTCATGGCCAACTGTACCTCTCCCAGCACTGACTTCAGAAAGGTCAAGTATAGCACATTGGAGTATAACACCTCAGCCATGTAGCAGTGCTCACTCGACTTGGTGACCTCAAAATGCAGCTTGAGCTCCTCCCATTGGTCCAAAATGCGTGAGACTGCGGGCTCAATAGAGAGCCAACGTGTGGCACACACCTTTGTGATCTGTAATGGTTTCTCCCCACAGTTAATGGTCTCATAAATGGCCTTGTATGCCTCCCTGCGTTTGGAAGACACTGAAAACCATTTATATGTCTCCCTTACAAGGTACTCCACACTGCGTGGGATCGTCTCATTCGATGCATGGGTGACAGCAAGCTGCAGGGAGTGACACGCACAACGGATGAGGACCAGATCTTTAAGGCCATACTCATGTTTGAGCACTGCATGGACCCCATTATTTATCCCTGTCATTACAGAGGCATTGTCAGTCCCTATCCCAAGGAGCTTCTCTTTAACAAGAGAGCACTTTTCTAAAAAAGCCACCACAGCACGGGCAATAGAATGTGCATCTCCTCCCTCCAGCTCAACAAGCCCCAGAAATGTAGATACCACTGTCCCTTTAGTTTCACTAAAGTATCTGATGACAACACCCAGGTACTTAGACACACTGATGTCTGTGGCCTCATCGAGGAGGAGGCTAAAATGCTGCTCACCCACATCTGCCACCAACTTTTTCAAGAAGTAAGGTGCTAGGACACCATTGATCATTTCAGTGCACTTAGTCCTGTGCATTCTGAAATGCGAAGCAGCAGCGGAGTCAGAAAAGGCTGACCTACATGCTTCCCCAATGTGGTCACATGCTAGGAGGGAGCAGTGTTCAGCAATGGCTAATGCTATGGTAGCCTCAGCCTTTTTGGAGCTATCAATTTTGCCTACCATAAATGGCAGCGTTGTTTGTGCTGCTAAGTTATAAGGCTTTGCCTTTTGAATGTGTTTTAGGGTTGTACTGTGTTTCTTCACATCACTGATTTTAGCATAGAAATCCACTTTGCAGTAATGGCAGTATGCTCGTCCAATATCTCCAATAAATGGCTTTAACCATCCCTTAAAAGCTGTGTTTGCCTCCCACTCCTTTCTGTATTTCTGCTGGTAAAGTTTAGACATGGTAAAGAAAGTTTGTGTCACAGAGGCACACACATACAGTGGACGAGGTGAGGTGAGTGAGTGACTGAGCCTGAGGCAGTGTGAGTCAAACTATATATAACACAGTGATTTATTTAGTGCAGTGATTTTATTATTTTATTTAGACAAAGAAAATATACATTATCCCGCCCTGACTGTACGTCAGGGGGCGGGATCAGTCAGCGGCAGCTTGCTGGCCGGGACGCGGATTCATTTGCAGCTTGGATGCTGAGCCGTGAACGTCTCCTGTTAGCTCCTGCTAACCTGCTAACAGGAGACAGCTGGGAGGGACTTCTGCGCGAGGAATGAGGCCGCCTGTAAGTGCTTGGAAACGGGGAAGGGAGGGGCCGCGCAGGCACCCGCTGCTCGTTGCGAAGAGTCATAGCGATACGTGTTTTCACCTCAAAAAGTCAAAAGTCACCAATAACTCCAGAAAAGAAGCTACATTTGTCGCTTGTCGCTTTTTTGAAAAAAAGTCGCCAAAGGGGTCTGAAAAGTCGCTAAATCTAGCGACAAAATCGCTAAGTTGGCAACGCTGAGCGATGGCAAGCGATTCGCGTCGCTGCAGTGTGAACGCACTGTTACCCCTTCCCCCTATAGACCAATTATCACCCTACGTCACACAACTGTCAAGCAGTCTCAACTGCGCATGTGGGTTTCAAAAGACGAACTTCTCCCCGTTCTGTTACTCTTGAAGTGTCGTTCAGGTCATCATATATCTCTGGCCACTGGATTGCAGGGCTTGATATTAACTTTTTGAGGCTCTTGGCCTTTGGACAAATACATTTACGTTCACTTGTCTATGCACAAACGTCACTTGACCCGATACCCTTAAATAGCCTGTCCAAGTGATTGGGCAAAACTAGCCTGGCTACCGGAGGTCGCTTTCTCCGGCAAATGACGAATGAAACAGACAGGTTAAAGAAATCCGAGATTCTGGCTATCTTCACCAGACTCGTATCTACATTAGGCAGTCCTCCCTGACGTTTCTGGTGTAGAATGGAGTGAAATACAACATTGTGCACACTGCCAGTGAGCGAGTCTGACTGAGGCTAACGTCAAAACAGTGTAACTGGGATGTAGTCTCACTCAGATTGCCAGTTTAAACAAATCAGAAAAATAATCGGACCAGCTGACTAAAAGCAGAATTCCCATATCTCTTGAAAGACTTTTTAAATGTAGAATTGACTGTAAAAGTGTAAAATTATGAACTTTGTGACATGACGTGAAGACATGGTTGCCGCTCGACTATGCGGTCTGTACCGGGCGACATTCTCACTCAAATTTCAAGATTTTCGTGACCCAAATAAAAATTCTGATGCGACAGATCATTGGGTAACCGCTTTCTCTCCTAGAGGCATGTCATCCTCGACGCTTTTGGTCTTTTTAAACCTAACTTGTATTATCCGTGTGGTACTTTTGCCATTTAAAATGCTATCCTTTCCCGGCTTTCTGCAGCCACGTTGCGCGCGCATCCCGATTGTTTACAAACAAATAATTGGTCTATAGTCAGGTGGCTTAACGAGTATTTTCGACATTACCGTTACCGGGCGGACAAAAGCACCAAATTTAGCATGAGGCTTCCTTAGGGCTTGGTAGTCACTTTTAGCCTAGGAGCCACCCCTCCCCCCTCCCTATTTAATATTTAAGGGTATTTTTCAGAATTCGGGCCCATTTTTCAGAATTAGCCCCATTTCTGTCCACAGACAGGGTGTAATTATATTAAAAACGAATTACATCTAAAACATTTTAGATCCATTAATTAGTATAAACAAAAACAAGCCTAGACTTTTTTTATGGTTGCTCCTACTAATGATTTTAACACATTTTATTGGTGTTTAGTGGTACAATATCTGTGTTTTGGTGTTGTCCGCCACCATAGTTTTCGTCCTGCCGTATCTCAAACATTATTTATCACCAGAGGGTGGGGGAGAGTCTGTGGGGGAGGGGGAGTTCGGGGGAGGGGGCAGCAGGGCATGTTGGGTGCTTTTGTCCAGCCTGTGTTAAGAATTGCAGGAAGGGACTCAAACGCAGACCCAATGCAGGAAAGAACTCAGAATTTATTCAAAAACAGTTAACACTCTCAGAAGTCCAGAACACATTTACATTTGCAAAGTGGTGAACAGTCCAAGTTTGCTTTGTCACAGCTGCAGTTGGAACAGTCTCCTTTGCAGGAACATTTAATGAGCTCCCTGCACGCTCTTGAAACTTCTGGAGTTGTCATCCAAACAGGCACCCATAAGTTGGATACCTTGTTCCAGGCATACTGTTGTGGAGAAGGAACCACCTGCTGTGTTTGTGTGCTGGTAGTCCAGATTCCTGCTTGATACACTGCTCGTCTCAGGTGCTGGAGCAGTGCATCCTGGGTGGGTGGCAATTTGTCCATTGCCAGATTCTTCTTGCAGAAAAGTTCCTTTCTTGCTTCATTGACTGAGGTCAAAGGGCTGGTTTTGTCATACAGAATAACAGTCAGTCTCTCGAGCTTCTGGAATGATTCATCATCCAGTTCGAGCTGCTGGAAGGGATGGTTGGCCAGAAATACAAATGTCTCTGTAACATCTTCATAAGACTGCCAGGCTTGCCATACTGACTTCTTGCCTTTTCCATTGAATGCAGAGGTCGTGTCACAGCCAGAGTATGCATGGAACACAGGTAGGCCTTTTGATCGTGACTCCCCGAGGCTTGCACAGATGTGGTAAAACCTGTAATTCTTGCCCATACCAAAAGCAACCCAGATGTCGACCAAAGGTTGAGTCGCAAGCATGTCATGGAAGGTGCCAACAAGTATGACAATGACATCTGTATCCACTGTACGTACCGGGAACTTCGTCTCCCATTGTTCCAGTGCATGAAGAATGTGGACTACAAGCCTCGTGTCTGCTTCCTCCTGATTGCAGTTGTTCATGGGGCTGCTGGAACCAATGGATACCACAGCTGGCCCTGATGTGGCGTAGACAGCCTTGTCTTGTGGCCAGCTAAACTCTTTAATCTTGGAAGTCAAAAAACCAAACAGTTCCTCCTTGTTCATTGAGTCCCGAAGGAAGTCCATCCAATTGCCAGGAAGCTTGGTATGACTTGATACTTTCCTTCGTACACCTGTGCCTCGCTTTTCTCGGGTAGACTCTTTCAAATTGTCTGTGGTGTAAGTGTCCCAAACAAGATCCAATCTTTTTGCATCCCGAAGCTGACTCTCTAGGTAAGGGATGAATATTGCATCTGCATACTCATCAAATGTGCTTACTCTGGTTGTGGGCAAGCAGTGGACGATGACGGCACCATCTAGGACTTTGCCGGTGTAGGTTGAAGGTGGCTCTGCTTGCCCAGGCTGGTCAAGACATTGGAGCAGGTGAGACTTTGTGTTTGGTAAGTGAAGTGCGCCAAGGTCTGACAGAGAAGGTGGGAAGTATTGTATCTCATGTGCAAAGAAATCATCCAAGTTTCCATCCCGGCTTTGCATTGAAATGTACAGCCTGCCAAAGAGGGCTACATTATTCTGAAGCACTTTGATCTTCTTTCCCTGCTTAGATGTTTGCTTGTGATGACATTTTCTGAAGAGCTGCAGAGAATTTCTCTTGATTGGGTCATGGATAGAGTGGGTGCGGTCATCAAGCACCTTCTTGACAAAGTCTTGGTATTTTTCCTTGCCTGTGGACTCCAAAGTGCGCACTGTGGCTATTACTGATTCATCTGTGCAGTTGCGATTGTCAAGAGTTACTAAATCAGGGAAGTCATCCAAGAAGGGATTGCCCATTCGCTTGATGGTTTCTGAAAGGCTGGAAACTTGTCTCTGGAAAGTCTTTTGTGTCGAGAGACCCTGCTCATGGTGCTGGAAGTTCGTGGAGATCTCTGTTTCCTCATCAGGGAGGTATACTCCTTCAAACTGCTTCATTAGTCTGGCTAATTCTGGTCCAGAGAGCATCCACCGTCTGAAGGCAGCAGGATTCTCTGTAAGCCCAACAGCACCACCTGAACCTTTGACAATCTTGTTTTCTTGTTCATGTGCTTGGTCGAAAGGAATTGAAGAGAATGTATTGGTGGTCTTGGAGAGCACCCAGTGAGAACGCTCCTTGAACTCCTCTTTGATTGCAGTAGGCAGGGACTTCATATCTCTGATATGAACGGGCATCCATCTGGAGTAGTTCACATGATCCAATGCAAAGAACAGTGGTGTGAGTTCCTCCAAGACTCTTACATACAACGGGAAATTCTTCTCTCTGTGAGCCCTGACAAAGATGAGAATCAGGGTTTCATACCTCATGATCAAGTACCAATACATGAAAGTGGGACTCTTCTCCTTCATACAGTTTGTCCAAATCCTAAAAGAGTCTTCATCTTTGGGGCCGTCACTCAGGAGGAATGCCTCCCGCTGGAGTTTATGCAGGGTCAGGAGTGTGACTTGGTGAGCATGCCTTGTTCGAGCAAGATGTGCAACTTTTAAAAATGATGGATAATGGATCTAAAATGTATTAGATGTAATTCGTTTTTAATATAATTACACCCTGTCTGTGGACAGAAATGGGCCGAATTCTGAAAAATGGGCCCGAATTCTGAAAAATACCCTTAAATATCAAATAGGGAGGGGGGAGGGGTGGCTCCTAGGCTAAATTTGACTACTAAGCCCTAAGGAAGACCCATGCAAAGTTTGGTGCTTTTGTCCAGTCGGTATCGGTATTTTCGTTAAGCCATCTGACTACTAGCCCTAGCCCTTAGTTTAGCCCAAGCCCCCACCCCTCGCCCCTCGGCTTGAAGCAACGGCCCCGGTGGATGTAGGACGTGGTATTGCATGTACGGTTAGGTTTCCGACTCTTCCCGTCGTTTTTATTCTATCAACTCCATTCAACATTTACAAAACTATCTCCCCCCCAAAAAAATGTTTGATTCTCGAACCTGGCTCATACTACTAGCTTTTTCATAGAAGAATTTTTCCTGATTTTTGCTAAGTTTGAAACCAATCCGAAATGGGTAAACTAGAACCCCGTTTATTTGCCTACGTCAATAAAAGTTGCCTGCAATTGTGCTCGCGGATACTAACAGGGCACGAGCACAAAAGTTCACATTGGCCTATAGCCGATTTACATTGAGCTGAATGAGCCATAGACTTATATTGAATGAGTATAGGGAGAAATGGCTTGAGTTGCCTGCCTTGTTGTTGCAAGTTTAGCAAATGGTTGTCACACATACATGAAATGTTGTTAATATAGTTTATTCCCGTTATTTAAAAACAGATTTGATATTTCGTAAAAACGTTCATGACATGATGGCAAATATATTATGTTAAGCGCGAGCATAATTGTTGACATGTCTATCTGGAGCAAAGATAATACTTAAACTGTTAACCACAATCGGAAATGATATATATTTAAATAATATTAGTCTTGCCTTCAGAAGCTTTTGTTAAACACACCCATTATTCTTTGTTTGATCGTGTCATCAAGCCAGACTGCTTTTGTGGGACAATGAAGGTCCTCAGTGACTATGTTTCACCCCCACTTACATCTGATGGAAACGTCTTGTAGCCTATATGGTTCTGTGAATAAGCCCCTTACAAAGGCAAATGTTCAATAAAGTATAGTTCTCAAGCTTTTATTTATTACATTATTACAAAGTCTTGTTAGATCACGTTATATCCATTAATAGGCGTTTGGTTTTGTAGGATGAACATATAAAACACTGGCCACATTTCTACACTGATGAGAAATTGAAGGCAGTGTGAATTTCATGGCATTTCGTTTGAATACAAAGTTGACAGTAAACCATAGTAAGTCTGCATTATGGAAGATTTCAGTTAGCAAAATAACTATTAAGCTTTCTTTGCCTGGCGAGAACAACGATGCAGCTGTTCATGTTAACAGTTTATTTCATCCGATACAATGCGTTGGAAATCATACTCATATCACAAAGAAAAAAAGCAACATATGCGATGAGTTCCATCTAGAATAGCCCTATATTTAGCCCTATAGCCTACTTCTAAAAAACAAGTGAAAGGAATACTATACAGTGACAGAATACATTTCCGTAAAGTTTGCATCATGTCCCTGATTCTTATCGGACTTGTACCCCATTCTGCCTATAGATTCTGCAACTGCAATGCCTTAGCTCACACGCTCGTAACCATATAAATCTATGCTCGCGACTGGTTGTCGCAAAGTATGACGTGTACAGCTAGTTGCAAGCGTGCACGAGGTCTCGGAGCTAGGGGAAAAAAGAGCCACTGTTTAAAGCTAGACCGGAAGACACGGAAGTGGAAAGATGGGGTCTCGCGCGCTCGCATGCCTCACTGCGCCACTGAGCACTTTTCATAGAAATGAATGGGGATGCTATCTTGGAAGACAAAAGAAGCTTACTCTAGTTATATTAACTCTATGGCAGGCTCTCCTTAAACCTCCAATAAGGTCCGGTTTAGAGGGGCCTGAGGAGGGAGCACTGCAATTGGACCCTTCTCGACTATGCAATCTACCGGATGACCTTCTCACTCAAATTTCAAGACTTTCGTGATCCAAATTAAAATTATGATGTGACAGATCAATGGGGAATCGTTTCTCTCCAAAAGGCTGTCCTCCTCTACCTTTTTAAATCTAAAAATGTGTATGATCTGTGTGGTCCTTTTGCCGTTTTAAATGCTATCCTTTTCCGGTTTTCTGCAACCACATTGCGCGCGCATCCCGAATGTTTACAAAAAAATAATTGGTCTATTGGGATTCAGCCTCCCAAAACATCTGCTGACATTCTTTAGAGCATATAGTCGTGGCAGTGACATACATTTTGTGTTTGCTAACTTTGCTTCAGGGGGTATTCCAGGTAGCGGGTTTAGTGAAAACGTTGAGTTGTTTAACTCCGAAAAGAGGCATACTCCGAGTTCCACGTTCCAGAAAGAGAGGTAACGTAACCTTTTGGTAAGTTTCCATGGTAACTTACTCTGTGAAACTAACCTGCTGGCTTGCAGGTTTTCCATGCCAAACTCTGCGTTTCTACCGATCCCCTCCCACTTTATGAGCCCGATAGCTTTGGCAGACACGGCATATCATTTCCTGGTTCAGCCGAGCGATCTCGAACAAAGTTTAATTAGCTTAGTTATACACTGGGAAACGATTTTAAGATTGCAATTTGATGTGCTTTAATTCCCTGATGAATACCTAACGTTACCGTTTCCCGTCACAATCTGTAATTTATTTGAGCAACATTCTCAGCCCTTGGGCCTTCGTCGCTAGTGTTACATGCCGTGGACATGCACTCAGAATTGATCAAATGCTTTGGGCACTGAAATAAATACAAATAATTGAAATTGTATTTGGTCTTCTTCATTGCCTACAAATAGAAATCACAATGAGTAGCCCAGCCTATTTCTATCGGCTATTGTTCCTACAATTTACATGATTCATATGATTCCTACAATTTACATGATGTACCATCCTGAAACTGGTGTTTCAGCAAATCTATTTCAACATTGTAGGGGGTCAATATTGGCCAAACAACCTAAACTAATTTCCCCGGTTTGAAGGAAGATGGGAAACTGGACAGTGTATTAATATTAACCAAATAATGCCAATACCAATGGAATTACAGTTATTTGACTATTTTGATTTTTGGGTTAAATCAGAGCAAGAATGGTTAAATTAAGGTTAAATAATTGTTATCATATTGCAAATGAATGATATCAATGAAGGTTAACTCTTATGCCTACTTTACCATGATTATTGTAAACCAGAGATAGAAAGCAAGAGTGAGGAAGAGTCTTGATCAAAAAATCCACAGAACAATGCTTCACAATTCCTTTAGAACAACTACAATCACACCAGAATCTTGACCCTTACTTATCAACATGACTGGCAATGCTACAGTAAGTTACACAAAGAGAGGTGAGCCATCAAGTTGAGACTCCATCCAGTAACTCCATATTTTACCATATGAGAGGTGGGGGCAGGTTAGCCTTACAAGATCAGCCTTTATTCTTCTGCCCTAAGTACACCATCTCTTGGTCAAAATAGAAATCCAGAAAATTCAACTATTAATATTCATATAGGTTATTGTTCCTACAATTAACATCCCCTGGTGTATGAGTAAATCTTTTTCGAGATTAGCCTTTATTCTTCTACCCTAAGTAGGCCTACGCCATCTCTTGGTCAGTTTTTGGCACTTTCTTCATGAGGTGCAGTTTGTACAACTAATTTACTTGTACCATGAGATTACATAAATTACATTTCACTGTTGCAAAATTCACCTGCCATTAAATGAACATCTCACTGTATACAGCATGCCCTGTTGTCAGAATATGCAAATCGTTTTTATATTCAATATTCTCATGTCAGTGTAACTGACAATTACAAAAAAAGCCTGTAAATAAAAGTACATGGAGAGAGAACTACCAGTAGCTACCATACATAGTAATTCCCTGCATCCATTTCTGCGGCAGCAGTCAGTCATTAATGTCAATTCGTCATCTTAATCATCATCTTTGATAAAAAGCATTCTGTTGAGGGAAACTGCTACTACAAGTTGAAATAGCCACCAACTGATATTTAAACTTTGTATCATGTCGAATATGATTAAAACCATGGTGACGTCGAGGCTACAATCACAAGCGTAAGTAGCCTATAAGCAAAATATGCATTACCTGTTCGTAGTATGTTTTTATATGTAATATAACATTGAACATGCTATTTTATTAAGTCCACCACTTTTTCTGCTGTAAGATTAACGGACAGTGGGGTTAAATGTTCAATGTACGGAGTGGCTATTGCACTCAAATAGTAAATGCATTGACTCGGCAGCAATTGTCTCCCACGCCAATTGTAGCTAAAGGCTATACAGCAGTGTTGCTTTTTTCCGGAATATGTGCTCAAATTGACCATGAACACGAAATAAAACTTATATCTAAAGTGTGGTGAAGTATGACAACGTTTTTTGTCGTCGGTTGCCATGGTGAATCCTAGTATCGGAGCTCCATAGATTTTGGCTTTTCGTAGTGTTCATGCACGCGTTAAACTCAGAGTTGCCGTAGGCCTACTCGAGTTGAGTTAACAAATTCATATCAGCTTTTCTGGAACCGAATTTTCGGAGTTTCCCATGTTAGAGTAACTCAACTCAGAGTTCAGGGTTAATCTCAGAGTTTGTTGAACCCGCTATACCCCCCGAATACCCCCCAGTTGTGTTCACAAGGTTTATTGATTGTTGTGCAGTGATCCGATGGTCTCATTGTCCAAAACAACTTAATCACAAAATATTAAAAATATATATATAAAAGAGGGGACTCTTTGTTTTAACTTAACTAATTAACTATCTACTACCTTATGAAATGCATATTGTTTTTTTCCAATATACCAAAGGTTGCGAACTTTTTTTATACAAATACTGAACCAGCAAACATAGCAAAATAATTTGTCACTGCCAAAATAATTTTACCCATGACTATATGCATATAGTATCTACCATTTTAAATCATATGGTAGGATAGGTATTGAGAGAATTCAGGTGAATGTTAAAAATGCAAATACAAGCCTGGTGTGAATTCTGCCCCATCTCACCAACAATGTATGCTGGGAACAGTGTGTTATAGACCAATTATTTGTTTGTAAACAATCGGGATGCGCGCGCACTGTGGCTGCAGAAAACCGGGAAAGGATAGCATTTTAAATGGCATAAGGACCACACGGATAATACAAATAGTTAGATTTAAAAAGACCAAAAGCGTCGAGGAGGACATGCCTACAGGAGAGAAAGCGATTACCCAATGATCTGTCGCATCAGAATTTTGATTTGGGTCACGAAAGTCTTGAAATTTGAGTGAGAACGTCGCCCGGTACAGACCGCATAGTCGAGCGGCAACCATGTCTTCACGTGTCACACGTGTCACCATGTCTTCACATGTCACAAAGTTCATAATTTTACACTTTTACAGTCAATTCTACATTTAAAAAGCTCGAGCAGGGCAGCTTTCAAGAGATATGGGAATTCTGCTTTTATAGTCAGCTGGTCCGGTTATTTTTCTGATTTGTTTAAACTGGCAATCTGAGTGAGACTACATCCCAGTTACAGTGTTTTGACGTTAGCCTCAGTCAGACTCGCTCACTGGCAGTGTGCACAATGTTGTATTTCACTCCATTCTACACCAGAAACGTCAGGGAGGACTGCCTAATGTAGATACGAGTCTGGTGGAGATAGCCAGAATATCGGATTTCCTTAACCTGTCTGTTTCATTCGTCATTTGCCTGAGAAAGCGACCTCCGTTAGCCAGGCTAGTTTTGCCCGATCACTTGGACAAGCTATTTAAGGGTATCGGGATCAAGTGACTTTTGTGCATAGACAAGTGAACGTAAATGTATTTGGTGGCCAGAGATATATGACCTGAACGACACTCCAAGAGTAATAGTACGGGGAGAAGTTCGTCTTTTGCAACCCACATGCGCAGTTGAGCCTGCTTGACAGTTGTGTGACATAGGGTGATAATTGGTCTATAGGGAACCTCCCCAGGACAATGGACATTTAAAACCAACCTTCTAAATGAAGGGTAGGCCTACAGTATGCATGTGTGGAAAATGTAAGGGAACTCAGTCTCCCATTTAATTCAATACAGTGACATCATGAAGTGACACCTACACTCAATTGAGTCAATGACACAGTTAGACTATGCAGTACAGAATATAATATCCATAATTTACAGTCTGTTTTACATAACCCTAACTTGCCCTATACCCATCCTTTCTTTACAAGGCAGCCTTCTTCAGATCCTGTGGCAGCACTCTGCCCTTCTTTCGCGCTCTCTCCTTCTTTTTCTCCACGTTACCCTTCTTTCTCTTCAGAATGTTCCTTCGTCTCTTGTCCTGCCTGTACTGCATCTTCTGTACAACTGTCTCACTACGCTCTGTCCATTTGATCTTCCTCTGAGAGCGCATCTTCTCCTTCCTCTTCAGGGAGGTCCTAAGGAGATTCTCGTCATCTTTGATCTTGAGGCCCTCTGCCTTGTACAGAACGTTGGTCCATTTCATCTTCTCCTCCAGCACTTTGGCCTTCTTCTCGTTTGTCTCTCTTAGGTGCTCCAACTTGGCCTTGCGTGCTTCCACGCGGCCCAGAAGCTGCTTGTAGTTTTTCCCGGTAAGAGGCGTCAGGTTGCCTTTCACTCTTTTCTTCTTGTCCTTCTTCTTCTGCTCCTTACTCACAAAGACCTCCTCTACCGTTTCCACCTATTGATGATCACAATGGAGATTTTTTTTTATGATCAACATATTTTGAAGGCAGTGAAGTCATTTCGTGGGAAACTTCTAGTACAGGTCAAAAATGAGATATATTTGTTTGAGTAAATCTGTCAACAGATATCAATAAATCAAACCTTGTTAAAAACGATGGCAGTCTCGTCCCTCTTGCCAGCTACTGGAGTAGTGACCACAGGGGTGTCTTCCTGTTTGATCTCCTGAGCAAGTTCTTCCCCAGCTTTCTCTGCCAGCTTTTTCATCAGAAACCCCTTCCTTTTCCTCTTCTTCCGTTCTCTCTCCAACTTCCGCTTGGCTCGCTTGGCCTGAACGGCTTCTGAAGATGGATCTTTAGCTGCTCCCTAGTGGTTGAAGAAATTGAGTTTGGACTGCAATTTACGGAATGGTGGGTTTTAAATAAAAACAGCTCATCTCCATCTACTAGGTGCTCCACAGCCCCATTGAGATACATACCTGGCCTCTTGACTCCTCAATCTTCTCATGGAGCCTCTGTCGTAGAATATCTACAGTTGAGAATGTTGTCCCTGTAGTTCCACCTAGAAGGCGATAAAGTTATGACTCAGGCGATAAAGTTATGACTCAGAAAACAATGTCAATAGAGTAAATGGAAAACTGTCAAACAACAGCTTTACCTTTAGGCTTCTTTTGTGTCCTGTTCATACTATTATGAACTTTAGGTTCAGGGACATTCTGTTCCTTAGTCCCAAATCCATTCTTTACTGCGCTGGTTTTTGCCTTTTGAAAGGGATTCGGTGGTGGCTTCTGGTGCTGTGTCTTGTTCACATTGACGTGGTTTCCTTGAGTGTTTTTCTGTTTGCCTCTGTTCTTCTTCTTAGGAGGACCAGCATCACCCCCACTTCGAAAAGGTACTATGAAGAAAAGAAAAAAAGCCTTGTAAAAGGAGTACTTTGAACACCTCCCCAAATAAACATAGCATTACTTAAGCTAGTTTCCGTTTGCAACCTAACAAAGGCAGTAAACACTTACCAAATGGCCTATTCCTTGGTTCTCTGCTTGGTTGAGCACACACTTTATTGGCTAACATTTGTACATAGGAGTCCTTGGAAGCAAGACTTGCCATTTTGAAGAAGAAAAAAAACGACTTGAGCTACTTTCCAGACAACACCACAGTAGCTAGTTAGCTATGTATCTAGCTGACTAATGCACCCGGTGTGCACTACTATGCTAGCTTAAAAGCTAAGAACAATTGACAATTTTCTCAAAGCAGAGTAAATCCAACAAGTAATCTGTGATAGTAAAATACAGAATTTATGACTGCAACATAATTGTAGAAAAGATAAACATAAGTCAGAACGCGTGACAAGTTCCTCGTTGAAATAAGCACACGGGGGTAGGATCATAGGGGCGTGGCTTACAGATCGTCATTTGTTTGACAGGATGTAGTTACATTTTAAACGTTCCCCCTGCGCAATGAAGATGTCAGTTATGTAGTCGGTGCCTTTGCCGATTACCCTGTTCAATTTGGTAAAAATGAACGGTCTGCAATTTATCTTTGCATGTTCTACGAAGAGGATAATCAGAAACACTATGGTGAGTTACCACTGTTAATCAAATTATTTCACTTTCAGAGAAATTAGACTAGCTAACATGAGTGTTTCTTTCCACTAAACGAACAATTAACCCGGTAAAATAGATGTAGTCTATACCTATTCATGTGTATATATTTTATTCTCTGCAGATACGCATCAACTTAAAACGAACTTTCATACTGAGTAGACTGCCTCTCAAATGTTCCGAAGGTAAAGTGGACAATGGTTAATTTAACATGCTGCCAAAATGTTGCTGATGAGACAACTGCTCCAGCAGGGCGCTCTTGTATTTCTCAGCGTGAGAAGGTCTTGCATGTGGTTGAATTTATTACAATTATGCAATTATTTGAGAGCCCTGTGCTATGTACATGTTACCATGTTGCATAAATCCGTTGCTTTGTCACTTTTCCGGTCTCAATATTTAGGACAACTGATCCATGTAGGGCGACAGTCACGCTCTACAGCTGCAAGTGCAGAGAAAGGAGAGGACTTCTTCTTCAAATGGTTCTTGCTTCTCATCCCTGCAACCACGTTTGGGCTGGGGACGTGGCAGGTCTGATCCCTTACCTTTTGAAGTAACTTCAGTCAACATAAGAGTACTCCTCACAGATGTTCAAAGATCGATGATGCAATTTCAAAAATCATCTAGGTTAGACGGCGACAGTGGAAATTGCAGATGATAGCAGATCTGAAAAGCCTTACCTCAGCTGAGCCCATCCCACTTCCCATCGAGTAAGTCTCAGCCTACAACACTCACATTATACTTGCTCTTGATTATGCCTGACCATCTGTTGTTTATCCCTCACTGTGTCTGCCACCAGTCCCCTGGAGCTGAATGACTTGGAGTACCGCAGGGTAAAAGTGAGAGGTCGCTACAACCATTCCCAGGAGATGTATATTCTACCACGCTCTCCTGTCGACCCAGAGAAAGAGGCCAGGGAAGCGGGCACCCTGTCATCCAGTGGGGAGACTGGAGCCAATGTCATTACCCCATTCTACTGCACTGACCTAGGGTAGGAATTAATAGTTATAACCACACATATGTACATTCATTATTTGTTTGATTTTCTCATGACTCATTACTTAGTTACTTGATTGTTACTAGTTGACACTTACGATTAGGGCCATCTTCACTCCTATCTTACCCTAACATCATTAATAAAAAAGTTTTGTATTGCTGTTTATGTCCATTGTCAGGGTCACCGGCAGGAAGTTTGGGCCCCATTATTATTTTAACTTTTTTTCCATTTATATCAGTTTTTCAATGTTTTGGGGCCCATCAGTCAGGAGCCCTTGGAATGGTCCTAACTTCTCCCCCCTATACGGCACCCCTGTCCATTGTATGAGTGGATTCATTTTCTACATTATTCAATCCAACAGGATCACAATCCTTGTCAACAGAGGATATGTACCAAGGAAAAAGATCAGACCTGAGACCAGGACAAAGGGGCAGGTACAAAATATATTGTATTCTCGCCCCTTCAATTCAACTATTCCTGTATCTCTGCCAGATCTATTATGTTGCATCCCATGTTGTGGGATGGTATTTTGGACCATCCCAACCCCGTCAGCCCACCGGGGATTTCGCCGGTATCCCCAATGGTCAGTCCGCCCCTGCATGTTAATGCCTGACTTGTATGGACTTTCTCTTAACTCTCCAGGTGAATGATGAGGTGGAGGTGGTGGGGGTGGTGAGGTTGACAGAACCCCGTAAGCCCTTTGTGCCTCAAAATAATGTGGAGCGGAACAGCTGGCACTACCGGGACCTGGAAGCCATGTCTTCAGTCACGGGTGCAGAACCCATCTTCATTGATTCCGACCTGGGTAGGTCTGGCTTTGTTACCAACCAGTCATTGATGTCATAATTTTGATATTTGATTGTAACATAATATATTAGTTACATAACCGATGAGGAACTGGGCATGTTATATCAGAAACGAGATATATAAATCTTTTCTGAACTTAAAAGGTGATCTATCTGTGCCATGTGTACTCTTTCAGCCAGTACTATTCCTGGGGGCCCAATTGGAGGACAGACAAGAGTCACACTGAGGAACGAACACATGCAGTACATCATGACATGGTACAGGAAACTCATCAATCTGCATAGTTGATAATGAACCGCTTTTCCTTCAGCTAGAAGCAAATTGAATGCAAGTCTGGTCTACAGGACTTTAATTTTGTAATTTAAGTTTGGTTTGACATGTACCGAAAGTCTGACAATAATCAAGTCCTTTTGTAATGGTTGCCTTTTCCCCTTTCCAGGTATGGCTTATGTACAGCTACCTCTTACATGTGGTACTTAAAGTTCATCAAAAAGATTAAGCTATAAACACCCAATCTGGCCCATGTTAGTTAACTTCAAGACTCCATCGATCAATTGTGATGCTCTACACCTCAAGCAGTTGGTTTTATGTGAGAAGTTGTGAAATATACTGTTAATAAATGTATTGTGAACCACAAACTCATTGTTTAGCTTGACTGGGCACATTTCTCAGGCTCTTACCATAGAGATACATTATTAAATCACATTTTAATGCCTCCACAGAAAAAGAACCTATAGCTAACTTAATTGTCAGGACTAGATTTGATTCCATTGAAAAATAAAAACACGTGTAATTCATTCAACCTTGAAACGTTAACCTTTAATAAAAGACGGCAAAGTTTTTCTTGGGGGACATTTATTTTAATAAACAGTTTATCCGAGCTTGGTGGCCAGCTCCTTGGCCTTGGCCTTCTCCAGCTTTGTGATGCGAGCAGTGGACTTGGGGCCCATGATGCCACCTCCCCAGTGACGACGGATCTGGAGGAGACAGACAGTTAGTTGCATATCAATGCAAACTGTACATTTTACATTATATAAAGAAGGTTAACCAATGTAGTCATCTCTAACTCTGCACTGTCAATGACAGTGGAATGTTAGAGAATTTAAACTTCAATTCAATTGTGCCCATTTTCCCCATCGCTGCTAGTTCTGGTTCTCAATCTACCTAGTTTCATGAAGGCCTAGTCGCAAGATCTTAACACTCACCTCCTCATATCTGTCATTGTAGTTGGTCTTAATGGCTTCAACAAGCTTGGCAAGTGCACCTTTGTCCTCACTAAAATAGAAAAATGTTCAGTTTATGATCCCTACTGACACAACCATGACAGAAGGGAAGTATTTACATCTTTGGCTCAGGGTTAAAAAGCTCATGGAACCACATGGTTTGTTCAGTTGAAGAAATTCAAACATCATAGCCAAAGTGTTGACAATACATTCCCAAATACATCAGCAACCAAGAATCGACATTACCCCGATAACAGCTCAGATTTTCAGCATACAAAATTTGTAATGTCATTTTTCACTTACGGATTTGTCTGTGTAAAGGCGACTGAAGTGCAGGTTTTTCTGTGCACCAGTCTTCCCAGCCTGGCCTTGCCCTTCACAATGCAGTATGGAACACCCATCTTGCGGCACAGGGCTGGCAGGAACACCACCAGCTACAGAGAAGGGCAAAAATTGCATCAAATATCAAATCTGTCCATCCAGGGACAAATTAATACTTAATTCGCATGATTTTTGCTCAGGGTTAAAAAGCTCGTGTTTTAATCCACATAGAGAATTCAGGTGAAGAAATTCAGACATCATTGCAAATGGCCATATTTTACAAGAAACTAAATTAGGTTCAGTGCACTACCTCGATAGGGTCCACATCGTGAGCGATGACGACCAGCTGAGCCTTCTTGTTCTCCACCAGAGTTGTAACTGTGTTCACACCTTTGGGACAAAACACAAGCCCAATTACAACTGCTCTATGTATTTTGATAACACTGTTCTATGCTGGTTGATGCTCAGGGTTAAAAAGCTCTATAAAACTACATGCTTGGTTTCAGGTGAAGAAATTCAAGACATCATTGCATCAAAACTATGTTTTACTGAATTAGTTTTAAAACCAGTCCTCCAGTCGATCAGCATGTAGCGTACCTGCGCGGAGTACAGGAGGCCTCTTGGTTGGGGTGTCTCCTTTGCCGGCAGCTTTCTGCTCGGCACGAGCCAGCAGCCTCTGCTTCTTCTCCTGCTTGGTCTCCGGCCTATACTTGTGAGCCAGCTTGAAAAGCTGTGTGGCTGGGAGGGGAGGGCATGGTTGATAAATTACAATAATTTAAGAACTGATGGCAGTAGCAACCGTGTGAACAGCTACAGGAATATTCAGATTAAGTCAGGGTGTTAAATTGGATGCATCAGTGATCTTGGTGGAAATGTCATCATTGCTTTAAGATAGCAAATATTCTTCACATCATCTGCAGACACCTGAAATTTGAGGCTGTGTAAACTACTACCTCAGGGGGTAGGTCAATTCCACCCCCCCCCCCCGCTTGTCTTATACCACTTCCCCAGTACTAGTGTGAAAAACAGCACCCATGGTTCAACGTCTTACCTGTCTGACGGTCCAAAGCCTGCGTGAACTGGTTGATTGCAGGGGGAACCTTCAGGCGCTTGTACAGAATGGAACGCTGCCTCTGCAGGCGGATGTAGCGGGGCCATTTCACAAAGCGGGTCAGATCCCGTTTCGGCTGGACGTCCTGACCTGAACCACACAACATCAGGGAAAGGAGAACGAGCAGGCAGGGGAGTTTAAAATCCATCATCAATATAGGATGGAAACAACTGTGTTTATGTGCATCAGCGATCTTGGTGGGAGCTGTCTGCATGATTATTAAGATAGCAAATATTAGTTTACATCATCTGCACAGTAATATTTTAAGTACCAATACAAGTCTAGCACTTTTCCACTCCCTATTACCGGCTTGACCAGACCCTACATGATTTGCTTTTCAATTGAGCAAACCTGGCATTTTTTCCATCACCTCCATCCTTGTTCCAAGCAAGCTTAGGCATTATCAAAAGGTGACAAACGCTATTCTACTGATTAGCCAGAAACCTGCAACATGGGGAATTTTGCACAAACCCACCATCATTTAAACATGCAGGTTACTACAGCTGCCACAATTTAATCCCTGGACTACTCGGTTAAAAGGCAACCCGCAGAACCACACCATAGTGAATTGGCGGTGCAGACATTCTTCAGTTTGGTTGCCATCAAATGGATGCAGGGGAGTGTTTGTCCTTTTTAAAATTACATGGCAGTGTCATGTGGTATCAACATGACAACCAACTACATTGACACAATCTAATCTGGTGTGGAAAACAAAGTAACCGTTAACAAAAGTGAGTTGAGTCTAGCCGGTATAGTAGAAAAGCGTCTCCAAGTATTGACCGACACATTTAAGATTACTCACCAATGCCATAGTTCTTGGGCCTCTTCTCAAAGAGGGGGTTGACTACCTTCTTAGCTTCATGCTTCTTGGCCACTGAAGGGGCAGGTGCCACCTTCTTCCCCTTAGCCTTCTTTCCCTTAGGCTTTTAAAAGAAAGAAATTACTGTTTCAAACTACGACAACTTATTTAAAATATAACAGGATTGAAGATTTACCACAAGATCAAAAGTGAAGCCGCATGTTACCAAGAACCGATTCTGATAAGGTAGCCTCACATTTGCTTGCTTAACGCCAATAGCCAGCCGATCAAACTACTAGGCTACATTTCAATTCAAGGTCCATCACTTGATTACTATTTAATCGTTTTATTTAATTTTCCATTTAATCACACTTTATAACGAAAACTACCCCTCACCCCTTGCCAATTTTCACCTAATTCATTCCACATCAAATGCTGGTATAAAACGGGCCTACGTCGCTACACCAATTAGCAAATCGGTTAGTCAGCTTCCTTTAACACTTACATACACCGTAGTCAAATTATATCAAAACCCCTTTTCAGTTGTAGATTGTAAGTAAGATCTACTATCAGCTACTAAATAAACGCTTCAAAACACCGCAGAGTAGGTGGAAATCTGTCCCGTAACACGTTGTAACGTTAACTATCGTGTGTCGTTTAACCGACAGCACTACGGCAATTTTCAAACAAGATTTCATATCAATCAATGCATCATATAATACCATAATAACACGACGTCGGTATTTAGATTATGTATAATTGTCATAAATGGCACATGTCGTGATTCAATGTCGTTACAACGAGATGTTTTAAGATGAAAACCTTACAGTTTTCTTCCCAGATGAAAAGTCTGCACACTCACCATGTTGGATCAGACAGAAAGGAAGGCCAATGGATTGTGGGTAATTTAAGTACCGCGAGATTTTAGTTCCTTTTAATTTTGCTCAGGAGCACGGATCTGGGATCCGCTCACGCAGTTACAAGTGCACTTGAAATTGCTCAAATAGAGCACACATAACTGACTCAGAGTCGGTATTCAGATGGTACTCGGAACCTTGCATTTTATTATACGTCATCATCAGTCGACAACATTTTTGTTCCGTTTTTCGCACAGAAAGGAGGATCTGTCAACGTGCTTCAAAAAATATGCAATAACTGGTAAGTGAGGAGATTTGATCGCTGATTTATTGGTGCACAGGCAGTAGATGACCGTTGATTGACCGTTATGGGTTGTTGTAATACCTTTTTTTTCAATAGGCCCGTGTTTGATGAACAAAATCCAGCTTGTATTTAGCCCGAGTGTGATATACTCATCGAGTGCATTTGATGTGTTTGTGGCTAGGTTTTCTGCTTTCTTCTCTCCATCAACATGGCCGCTCAGAGAGTGCTCCCTCAAAGTAAAGAAACGCTTCTTCAGAACTACAACAAAAGACTCAAGGATGATATCCGGTCCATTCTAGACAACTTTACAGAAATCATTAAAACTGCAAAGGTGTGTTTGGTAGTTTCTGAGTACTACAGTATCTGAAGACTGATTTTGAGTCAGCAGTTTTTCTCCTGGACCAATTTCAAGGACACACCTTCATTTCATGCAATGCACGAAAATACAAAATCCCTCCATATATGACATGGATAGAGATATTCAAATGAACTTTTAAGTGATTTTGTTTTACAGGTGGAGGATGAGACCCAGGTCTCTCGAGCTACCCAGGGGGAGCAAGACCACTATGAGATGCATGTCAGGGCAGCCAACATTGTAAGTCCACGTCAGACACTTTTTTGCACCCTCACACATCTATCTTTAGGAGTGAATTGCTTTTGTAGTATAGTCTGTGCAGAGTGGTGTAAACCCTAAAATGGCATAATCTTCCACATGGTTATCCCTCCGAAGTGATTGTGTGTATTCCTTCGCCACTGTTGTGGTAACAGGTGCGTGCGGGTGAGTCGCTGATGAAGCTGGTGTCCGACCTGAAGCAGTTCCTGATTCTGAATGACTTCCCATCCGTGAACGAGGCCATCAGCCTGCAGAACCAGCAACTGCGGTCACTGCAGGAAGAGTGCGATAAGAAGCTCACTTCCCTCCGCGACGAGATCGCTATCGACCTGTACGAGCTAGAGGAAGAATATTACTCCTCCAGGTACAAGTAGAAGGCACACACCGCCACTTAGTTAGCCCCCACCCCGTGCCTACCAATTGCCCCACCCCACCCATTCTCCCTTATCACCACTCATCACACCACTGTGCCTTATTAGTTGTTTCCCACCATCTCATACTGTTTTCATCTTTGGTTAGATGGCTGCACTTACACATGCTAAACATCTTATTGAACATTAAATACAATGTTGCAGATGAGCATATAAAGTGGCGGAAGTGCAATAGCATCAGTGGTTCAGGTCATGATGTCACTTGGTCAGTATTATCTATGGCCCTACTTATGTGTGAATTAAGTGCCTTGTAATATATGACCCAGGGAGTTATCATGGGTGTTATTTCAGTCTATTTGGAAGGCAGGAAGTCCCTATGTGGTTATAAGGAGTTTCTCAAATATGTGGTAACAATGAAAGAACTGTATTATCAAAGCACTTTACAAAAAGGTATTGTGTTCATTTTAAGGACTTAGTTATTGTGCTATTAATACTTTTATGCCGGACTCATGGATGTTAAGATCTAAACTGTACGGATCTGTGAAACTTCAAGCATAAGGGGAAGGTATCATATTCTACAGTACCTCCCCATGAAGTACCAACATTTGTAAAGATAAGACACATTTATAAAGAACCAAAAACAATATTCAAATAATATAATCAAACATATCTAGGACCATTATTGTTGATATGTATGTTTATTATTATCAGCTGTGTATTCATAGGCTTCCTGATATTTTAAATTTGTGTTATTTATTTTCTATAGAAAGATGTATGACTATCAAACAAAGGAAGAAAGTTTCCTAGACCTTTCCTTTTGTAAACAGAATCTAGCATGTTGTATTTTTTTTACATGTCTTTATCCCACAAAGTGACACTATTCGTAACTGCAAACCATGTCAAGCAAGCATGCACAGTTGCACACTTATTTACCATATATGGCCATATGTATCCCGTCTGTCAGCTATTTTCATAGGCTTATGCTCTATTTAGTCAAAAATAAAATAGAGACAAAATAATGAAGTAGTTTGTCTAATTTGTTTTATTGTCGAGATACCTGAAATAAGTTTTTGAATGCTTCTTGGCCACACTAGGTATGGACTCTTTTTTTACAGAACCTGATTTAGCTCCTTGTTCTTTCTCCTGTATCAGGCCCTCAAAATGCAAGTCATTATGCCTTACTACAATACATTTTACCTGATATCCTCCTTTTTTACAGTACTATTTACAGCATAAATTGATATTGGCCATGTTAACCCTGCAGTATCTCTGACAGTCTACATGCTTGTCCTTTCTCACTGCTAATCCTAACCCTGCATGTCACTCTTGCAGCTGTACCTGTGTAATTCAAGGGTAGCTTTGTGTGTTTGGATGTACTTACCTGCTTGCTTCTCTGCTGTGCTGATTCTATGCCTCCCCTATGGTTTGTGTTCTGGAAAGTTACAGTCAGTGGGAAAGTACCGACCTGCCCCTGTGTGAGGCCTACCACCGCCGGGACAGTTGGGCCTCCCCAGGCATTGCCTCTGGTTCTGCCCAGGGGGCTGCGGAGGACGCCGAGGGACCAGACTCTCAGGAGGCCACGCCTAAGCACCACCTGAACGGGCATGGGACCAGCAACGCTGCTGCCACCGAGAAACCCTGATAAGATAAAGCTAAGACAGAGACTGTGCAACACAGAGAATCACAAGATGAGTTATGTCAGCTTAAAACTAGTCTCTATAATGTAGTCTCATAATACGTAGGGTAGTGGAAATGTAGTCCCGCTCGGCAAGGTAAGCCTTGCACTGAGCATTGTCTCTGGAGCTGAGGCCAAATATAACAGGACAGGACCTGCAACTGCTCCCTGGGCATCTCCTCTGTGCAGTCTTCCTATAGACATGGCCACAGATGCATACAACACGAGAGAACCCACCATATATCTCCAATTGAAATCAGTGCATAAGCTAACATTCAGATGAGCACAAGGCATCACGCTAACCGTTTAGACAAAAAACAGGAAATTCATGCTACTGCTGTTCAAGTTCTTGTAGCTACACTTTGTTTGCCATCTTCTCAATGTACAAGCACACTACAAACATTTTTTTTAATATATAAAAATGTTGGAATACATGAATTTCTTCCATGGCAGCAGCTTCTTCCCAGACATTTCCTTTTTGTATAATAAAATAAGATGAGTATTGGACTGCATTTTATGTTCATGTTCTTGGATTTATTTTGTGAATTTTTTGTATATGTACGTTCTTATTTTTGAATAAATTACAATCATCAATGCAAGACAATTGTAATTGATCTCCCATACATTTCTGACACAATTACAGAATGTAACACTGAACATACAAGTTATATACATATATATATAACAGCACCCCGACGCGAAGCAGAGTGGTGTAGCTTCGCTCTGAAAGGGCTTATTTTCCCGATAATGACAACGGCGTTATATACATTATCCCGCTTATTACACGGCTACTTGCCAAAAAATTGAACACAGTGTCCTTTAACAATTTATATGTTACCATTCGTAGTTTTGATCAGCAGAGAAATAGTTCACAAAGACGTTGAACTTCATAGACATTGAACCTTCTTTAGGCTTCAAATCAGCTGACGTCACTAAGCAACGCTGGGGTTGAAAAGTTACCGGACTACTAGCGGAGTGTTTCGAAAGACGTGAATCCGAGGCGAAAGGCCACTTCTCTTGACAGCGGTCAGTAATACATAGCAACGGTCAACGTTGGGAAGCATTAAGAACAGCCGTGTAATAATTGTATTGACCCGCCACGGTGGCCGGTAGGTGAAACGAGTTTACCCGCCACAACACAAAATCACCCGCGTTTGGCTGGTGGGGGGTGCTAATTTCCATCCCTGATACACACACACACACACACACACACACACACAGACACAGAATGACAACAAACCTGGGGATTTTTATTGTAGACATTAAGGAATAAAATGTGATACATCATACCCTATCTTTAAATATTGAAGACTGATATACATAATCACATCTTAGGCAAAACTTTTGGGAGAAAACATTTTGGAAAACGGTGGAAAATAAGTTACTATAGAAGATGCTCAAATGTGTCCTCAGTATCGACGATTCATCTTCTTGAACTTCTCATAATGGTAGTCATCAGTGGCCTTCTCATTGTTGGGTCGTTTGCGATAGTTGACCGGAGATGCAGCTGTGAAAATGTAGATATGGTTTAAGTTTCGATTCTCTTGTTGGTTCAGCATTAGTAAATAATGGGATTCAAATGGAGTAAAATTGTATACATTTCGGGATAACAGAATGGAGCTAGGTACAGAACCACAGTTACTCCTATAGTATGCACGATGTGCATGTTTACATCCTCAGATATAATAAGTCTTATTCAAATGACTTTATTCTGATATTTATTTACTACTTGTGCATATTCAATGGATTACTTCTTTTGTGTTTATTCAGTAACTGCAGAGAGTTACCTGAACACTGGAATTTTCTTTTGGGAAATTCAGTCTTCTCTTACCTTCTGGACCAGGTTTCTCTGTGTCTCCTACCCTCAACGGCCTGGCTTTGGGCTCTTCTCTGTGTCTGTGGTGTCTCTGGGGGGCATTCACGTCCTCATGGTAGACTGAAAAATACATATTCCAACCAGTTAGTTAAGGTGGTATTGCATGGCTTTGAAAATCCACATGACCACATCCTAACCCTGACAGCTTTCAGCAAGCCTTGTGAAATATTTTGAGCTGAATACAAATATAAAATAAATACAAGTCCTGTTACTTAGGTCCATATTCTGTCTGCAAACATGTAAAAAACATTGTGTGACAGATGAACACAGACAGAACTCACAGCGGTTGTGCTGTACGTAGTTGACCGCGATGTTGGTCGGTACAAATGATGTGCCATTGTCCTTCTTCTTGTTCCTCTGTTCTGCCAGTAGTTTGGCCTTAGCTTCTTCTGTGTAAATGATGTTCTTTATCTTTGCACTGAAAGGGAATAACAGTAACAGTGCAGTATAAGGATGAGGCCTGCAAAATATACGTTTTAAAAATGGAAAATCTTCAGTTTCAGCAAAAAGAGGAAAAGGTGTTGACAAAGAACCTGTTCTAAAGCAATGGACATTTTTACTGTAGCAAAGCCTGGATATACAGGCATTTTATTGGATATTCAGCTGCACTAACTTGGAAATGCAGGTCATCTCATAGGATATTGTTGATATATAAGTAGTTGAGGCTACCTACTCAATTCCCAGATCCACCTCAGGAATTCCACTAAGCATCTGATTGGACAACATCTCCTCTGTCTTCTTGGCAGAGTTGACCCGGATGTTCTCCGGCAGCTCATACAAAAGGTCTTCAGCGTTTTTCACCTTCACCTTCTGTTCCTCTGCCTCCACCAGTCCTTTCTTCTTCTTCAGTTCTGTCTCAATGTATTTCATCCTTAGAAGTAGAATTACATTGTCAGAAATAAAGGAAGAATGAAAGAGGAAGACAGGAGGGAGAGTAATGAGATTTAATACGTTTGCAGTTTAAAACCATTTAAAAGGTGTTGTAGCAATAAAAGTTAACACTTACATGTCCGCATCTTCATCTCTTCTGTTCGTTTCTGCAGAAAAAGAGGTACCCAAATTCAGGTCGGTCTCGTCCTCTGTCCTGAAAGTAGGAAATGTATTTGCATGTTAAACGTGACAAAACACAAGCCTAAACATTTACAAACAAGAACTATGATAGTATTAGCAGAGAATGTCTAATAAGGGGAGAACTGTCACTCTCGGGAAACTTCCGGCTTCTTCCACGAGGTTCCATATGAAGGCGCTCACAGGCGAGTGCAGAATGAATGGAGATCTATGGTAGCCTGGCTCTGCCCTCCTACGTTCTTCCAATCAATTTGGATTTTGCTTCTGTAGGCCTACTAGGTCTGGTAGTTTGACTTTGAAGTCGGTTTTCAGAAACAATTTTGTTGTAGGTCCAATCAGCGAACAGAGGGAGTGGCTGAGAACGATGACGTTAATGTCATGCACTAGTTTGAGTAGTTCAGTAATGGCGGCGGAGAAAAATGCGAGCGAAGCTATTCTGCGGTTGTGGCAACGCTGCTTGTTGGTGGCCATGCTGTTGTGGCCCTCCTTCCCACGGGTTTCGGGAAAAGTTTGAATTTCCAGCTACGGCAGCTATCTCCATATCCGTTAGAGTAGTGAAGGAGTTGGCTAACGCTTGCGTTTGGTTATGGCAAATCAGAGTGGCTCTGGGCAGATCCAATACTTATAAACTTCAACAGAGGACCAGCCTTCAAGGAAGTTAACGTTTGTCAATGGATCCGAGCGATCCCAGACCCTCTGTACAAATGAAATGTACGAGGGTCTGGTTAGGCCCAAGCTAGACCTATGGAACTATACCCCTCAAAATCCACTTTTCTCAGGATATAATTTTTTTGTCTTGTAATTTGAATGTTGCATGCGAAAGGGGACGCAAAGAAAATACACACTGCTGGGTGTAAGATTTCGCTTTTTTCCCCTCTAAAAGGCCTTTTAAAATGTAAATAACGTCATACAATCAGCATTAGCAGAATGCTAGCGTGTTATGGGCAACAACGACTCACCCTATAAGAAATCGAAAGGACTTAAGTACTCGTTCATTCAACTTTCGACCTATAATCCATGTTGAACTTGCAATCAGGCGATAGAGACCAATTTAGCCGTCTAGCTCCATAGACTCCCCTTCATTTTGCACTCGCCCGCGATCACCCCCAGTGGAACTGCAACCAAATTCGGTACAATGGGGTTTAATAGGGAGTGAACAGGCTCTCCGTAGACGGGCTCTGGTGTGTAATCTTATTTTAGGCTAAAACGAGAAAACTGAAGCCATGGAATGGTATGCTCACATGTCTCTGTTCCTGTCTTTGACTTTCTTCATGTCAACAACACCTCCCGTCTTCAGTTTGAAAGGGTCATCCTGTCAGAAGACTTACAGTTCATTGTTGAATCGCTTTAACAGGTTCTATTAATAACTGAACTACGAACTGTGCTAATTACAAAAAGGGGAATAGGTGGAAAGTAAATAGATATGTTACGTCAATCGCAGCTTCCAGTGGTAGCTTCTCTCCCACCAACAAAGCGGCCACGCTAGACAACACAACAAAAAAAGATATGAATATGGCTTCAAGCAGCGAAGCGGGTTCTTCTGAAACATTGAACTGTGCAACAATTGACATGGACAATGTCACAAAGTTTCCGAATGTTTTGACAAATGGGGTAGAAATGCCATAATTTATTTATTTTATATCTGGCTGTGAACTGTAGCGCCACCTACGGTCGAATTTGTGGTGTGAGTGGTATGTGGTATCACTGTGCCAACTTAAGTAAGACTAAATGCAGAGAAGCTGAGAAGGAGAATTAATAAAATCATCAAAGACAATAGGTTCCCTCCTCACGGGGGAACCCTAAATAACTAGTTATTCACATCGCAGTAAAAACTGTGATGTACGTGTTCTAATGATAACTGCGCATCCTGCTAGCTGTTGTGCGACCCGTGGAGCCAAAAAGATTGACAGAACTGTAGATTACCTGACTCCGGTCTGTCTTTTCCGTAAACTTTGTAGCTCTTTGGCTTCGTCCAATTTAGATCTGAGTACGGAAAATGCATTAGGCCTATTGATCATTTGACGAACATGGCCAACTTTAACTTAAGCTAGCTAGACTAGCTAGCTAGCCTAATGCTAAATAACAAAGCCAGTTAGCTAGCTAGCAAGCAAGACCAACAACGCAAGTGTGTTATTGTGGCCTAGTTAACAATGAAGTAGTTGCCTACCTAACTTCAGCAGTTATCTCGTCTTCCTCCTCTTCTGAAGAACTTTCTCTTCTCCTCCTGAAATTCTTACCCGACTGCATTCTTGTAGTTTGCTAGCGAGATAGTTTACTTGTATGTGCAAGTCTACTAAGCTAGTACTACTAGTAGCGCTAGTAATTCCTAAAGCCAACAATGTTATCGGAACATCTAAAATGGTAGGATGGAGGGTGAGACTAGTGGGGAAATCATTTAACGACGGACCAGTTTGATTGTTGAAGTCTATGGTTGAAGTAAACTCGATGAATGTCTCCGGAGTGCCCCATGGTACACGCCGAGTTTCATTTGGTACACAGTTTAGCACATTACACATATTTGATTATTGTGGAATTAAATGGAAGGATCCATATTGGTAAATTGCTTTTATTTATAAAATCAGTACAGTGTCGTAACAGATAGATACAACCACATATACTACCTTATACCCGCATCAAATATAGCTTGCGGTAAAACCTTTTATACAAAAGGAATGGACCTCTTCAGACGCTGACTTTTATTCTTGAAAAGCCATTTGATATAGTCAATGCTGCAGTGGGGAATGTATTAGCTAGCTAGAGCTAGCTGGCTGGCTAGCACAACAGACATTACCTTTAGCTAACTACCAAAACAACTAAATTTTCAACACTTTGACTCTAAAATGAACTTCTCCCAGTGTTTATTTAATACTGATTTATGTTGTTAAATATAATTAATTTACTTTACAATGATTTGTTGACACTGCCATCAACGAATTGTGAGATCGCAGCTGGAAAACAGGGCCTGTTTCATTTGCTGCAGAGCTGTCATTTGTGGTGGACAGGTTAGCGAGGTTTCTTTTAACATTGCTTGCTATATCGGTATTATCAAATTGTAGTCGGAGGCAGTGATATAATGTCACATTAATTTTGTACAAGCTGCAAATACGTGTAAATTGTTGTTGGTGTTTTTGATTCTGTTTTACGCCCACACAATGAGCTACCTAGCTGATCAAAACCATTTTGTAAGATAAGATGGCTAGTAACTATAGCTAGCTCGCTAATGTGTCTTGCCAATTAAACTTTTCGTACGCCTGGCTCAGTTTCTGCTGGAGTTTTTCAAATGGTTACGTTGCAATCTTCTAATGCTTTTCTAACCTCCATGGTCCCTTATATACCTGTGTTGTGATAGATCTGCATCTGAAAACATTTAACAGATATGGAAGATCAGAGGGACAACTGTCCTCATCTGGATTCCATAGGAGAGGTCACCAAGGAGGAACTTCTGCAAAAATCCAAGGTGGGATCTGTTGAACCATTATCTTCCCTGACATACAAGAAGTGGCTTTATACATTTTAAGTAAAAAATCAGACAATCCCTATCATTCCCATTGGATGTCAAAATGCTGGATATAGAATCACACTAATGAGAAAATATAGGGTTCCAAGACTATTGCTAGTGCCACCTACTTTTCTGTCTTCTAAAGGGAACATGCCAGTCATGTGGAGCTGGAGGTCCCAACCTCTGGGCCTGTCTGCAGGTAAAAAAAATAACCTGTTGTTTCCTCTGTCTGTACCATTTTTAATATGACTAATATCAGGTATCATTTAACTTTACTCAAGGATCCAATTTGGCTACTGTATTATGCGTCACTCAACCAGTAATGCCATGTGTTCCCATTGTTAGAGTGACTGCCCATATGTTGGGTGTGGCGAGTCGTTTTCGGATCACAGCACATTACATGCACACGTAAGCACAATACTTCTCTGCTCTTCTGACTGTACTTCTATAACTATGGTCCTTTACCTTCATACTCATTTAAGTTGACGGAAGTCTATATGATAAATTAATGGTGGGTGTTTGTGCCTGTGTCTATGTTTGTTTCCCAGGCAAAGAAGCATAACCTAACAGTGAACCTGACCACATTTAGGATATGGTGTTACGTGTGTGAGCGGGAAGTCTTTTTGGATCAGAGACCTACGGCACCTGCTTCCTTCACCCACCACCACCGCAAAACCTCTGAGCAGGTACGGGCTCGAACTAAGATCAGCCCAACCTGCTCACCTCCAAACTGTCTACAGGTGTTTTACCAATCAGAAATGACAAAAATCGCATCAATATGATTTGCTTTAGACTGGAAGAGTCAGAGCAGCTGTTGGTTTTTATTGTTGGTGTAACTTATGAAGTTACATACAGTTATAAAACATTCTGATGTTATAGGATACAGTGCATCACAATGTAGGACACAATTTGAAGGCAGTGCCTATAGCGGTGGCAGAGGAGGAGGGGTCCGAGTCAGAGGAAGATGAGCTCAAACCCAGAGGTGAGTACAGACCTTCTTTTTGTCACTGTTACAAAACTTGTTGTGGTAGACTAACTTGCCAGCAAGTTAGCTTGAGAGATCTCATGCTTAGTCAATGGAAAGCTATTTTTATGAATAAGAAAGTAATTAGATTAGTTCTTGACTATTCAAATATCTTCTATTATGTTTGTATTGATTAATTTAGCAGATGCTTTCAGCCCAATCAACAAACATGTTGAATATTGGAAGTTCAGCAGATAATCATGGACTGGAAATGTATGGTTCAGTAAAACAACATGGGAAAACAACTGCCGTAATGAAGTAATGGTCTTGTTGCTCTGGTTGCTTGTTCCTTTCCTAAGGCTTGACGGGAATGAAGAATATCGGGAACTCTTGTTACATGAACGCAGCCCTTCAAGCCCTGTCCAACTGGTGAGGTCACTTTCTGTCTTTGGACGGTTTACATGTTCTCTCTCTTTTCTAGTATTTTTCTTCAGACAACTTGTTAACATCCTGATTTGATTGATGTGTGGCATGTGGCCTTGTTGTTGTTTGAGTGTTGTTTCAGATATATAAAAAAAAACCTCTACGTTCCTCTTTACATCGACTCTATCCTCTCCTTTTTTTCCAGTCCTCCTCTTACTCAGTTCTTCCTGGACTGCAGCGGGCTGGTGAGGACAGATAAGAAGCCGGCACTGTGTAAGAGCTATCAGAAGCTCATATCTGAACTCTGGCACAAGAAACGGTAAACAAACCACGTGTACAGACACTTACACAAGACCTCATGTCTAATTTCTATCCCCATTGTTGCTGGCCTGATTCAGTGAGATCATGAACTGTAGCAGCAAAGATATATAAACTCAGATAAAACTCAAAACACTCCCATTAAAGAACATATGTTGAATGAATTTTGTATTAATTGCTGACAAATTCAGTGAGTGACCATCCTCACCCTCCTCCTCTTCCTCCCCCCTTATAGGCCCAGTTATGTTGTGCCCACGACTCTCTCCCATGGTATCAAACTGGTCAACCCCATGTTCCGAGGCTACGCCCAGCAGGTAGGGGGAACCTCCCAGCAGGTAGGGATCCAGCCACGGCCGACCACACACCCCTCTCAAACCCCTGACCTAACCGCCATCCCTAAACCCTTTCAAGAGCCCACATAACCTCCTTGAAATGACCTTCCCCTGTGTTGCTGAATGGCTACTTACCACTGCAGTTATTGCTATTTCAAAGTTGGGTGTGAGCAAGACTGTGAGGTTATCTGGATCACCCAAAATCCAATGCCTGTGTTGTTGCCTTTGGGTAAATTTGCCTAGAATAGTTTTGGCAACTGCTATGGACATTTATGCAATATGCTGTTTAATTGTACCACTTTAGAGCCAAGATGGTGTCAGTGTTGGATTGTATTTATAGTCTATTGATTGACATTGTATCCTACACACACACACCTATACTCAGACTTTACATACTGACTGCAAGTATACAAAGATGTGTCCATAAGACCACAGTATTATAAATAAATAAATACAAATTTATCTCAAAGCATTGCTCCTTCCACTCTGTAGTTTATATGGATCAGGCCTCATAATGGCAACAAAATGAAAAAAAAAAAAAAATGGCAAAAAAATAAATAAAAAAATAAACCCACATTATCCGTCTGTTCCTCGGTAACTGGGATTTATAGCTAGTTTCTTTCTATCTGTAAAACACACTTCCACCCACGCATATAAGCACAAGCGCTAGCTAACCAGCTGTGCTTCTCCTAAATCCTTACATCCATCCCTCCACCTCCCTCCTATTTGTTTCTGTGCCTTTCACTCTGTATGTGTGCATGTTAATGTGTGTAGTTTAACCAGACCACCACTTTGTTTCCGTGCAGGACACCCAAGAATTCCTTCGCTGTCTGATGGACCAGCTGCACGAGGAGCTTAAGGAGCCTCTAACTGAGGATGGGGGGGTGGGAGGGGGGATGGCCTTGGGTGAGGGGGGTGACGTGGACGAGCACCGGAATGGTGACCGCTCCCCCTCAGAGGACGAGTTCCTGTCCTGCGACTCAGGCTCCAGCAGCGACCGGGGAGAGGGCGGGGGGCTGGGGGACGCAGAGCTGCTCATCCAGGACGAGGGTGTTGGACCAAGGCCTGGGGTGGGGGGTGGCGGGGGGCCAGCCGGGGTAATCTCGGAGAAGGAGAGGCTAAAGGAGAGGAGGGTGTCCGGCTCACCACTCCACGGGGGGTCCCAGGAGATGGACGAGGACGCAGACGTTGACACAGCGGCAGAGGACGGGACTTCTGAAAGGGGGGACAAGGAGGAAGAGGAGGAAGCGGGGGTGACCCCCCCCAGCCCCCGGACCCAGGCCCCAAGTCTAGAACCAACTCAGGCTGAAATACAAGGAGAAGGACAGAGTAACAGTATTCCAGGTATGAGCTTCTAATGGGAGTGTGGTGGTTTTCTAGAGTGTGTGTTAAGTTTGTGAGTTGCATGCATTGTTTCTTGAACTTGTGGTTTTATGTAGTGGATTACATCATTTATCCGGTGTGACAGGTACTTACATCTCATATACATATAACCCCACCCCCTTCCTTTTTGTTGACAACATTACCCCCTCCGCAGAGCCAGACAATGAAGCATCAATGTCCCGCGCCCATTCTCGCCCTTGCAGCCCTGTTCGCTCTGTTCAGGAGCACCACCCCAAACTTTCCTCCAGCCCCTCACGGTCAAGCCCCCTCCGCTCCGCCCCCCCCGCCTACTCCTTAAAGAAAGGTACTGTCTGTGTCTCTTTTATACAATTGTTCTTTTTCTATTTTTCTCTTTCCTCTCCACATATAAACTCTCAATGCTTTTCTGTGTCCTACTACACATTTAAGTACTAAAAAAGACTTTAGCAAACTAGTTATTCACTTTTTTGTTTATCTCCTTCTTCCCCTCTCTCCCTTCTCCAGCTCAGCTCCTGCTGGGGGCTAAGAAGAAGAAGCAGTCTCGTTACCGCAGTGTCATCTCTGACATCTTTGACGGCTCCATCCTCAGTCTGGTCCAGTGTCTCACCTGTGACAGGGTGAGCTGTGCTGTACACCAGGGGGCACTACTCGCATGGGAACCTCGCAATACCCATTCACACCTGAACTAGTGCCCCTCTTGTACACAAACAGTATTGAGATATGTAATAGCTTGAGATTGCAATGCTTATCAAATGCTACAAAATACCTGAATTATGTCTAGAAACAAATAGCGTTTCTTTGACCCAAGGAAAAAAAGAAAATAAAAAAAGGTTAATGGTTGGAGAGTAGTCACATACAGGGATGGAACGTTGTATTTGCCACTAAACTTTTCACAGAGCCATGGTTTGCAAATGCGCTGGTTGGATGCGGCAGATAATATTCTCTTCATTTTCGTGCCATATGAAAGTAATTCTGTTGGGCTGCATACAGAAGTTCTGAACAAACTCGTCTCTGATGGAATGTCCTACAGACCCGTATGGATTTTTACCAAAATAGAATTTATGGCTGGCTTCTATCTAGAGTTTATATGCATTTATCAGTCATCTGAGTGGAGAGAGTTGTTACGCAGAGCATAATTATGACTTAAGAATAATGAAAACATCCAACATGCGTATGGTCTGCTGCAAAGTTTCTCTTGAGGCATGAAGGTCAGAGGGCACAGTTTTTGTATGGAAATAAATTTAGGGTACTACACTGCAACCGAAATGGTTGAATTTATGACCTTTTGAAATGCCATTGCGACCGTAATTTTTAATGGGTCGCAAATGTATCACTGATTATCTGTGTGCTTATGTTTTATGCAATATGCTATGATTTATTTTGAGCATTTGTTAAAACAGTAAATTGATTTTAATAATGTTTTAAAACATGCTCTGTGCATTCAACACATCAAGTTGGCTTTAGCCCCACACCCCCCCGCCCCCCTCCTGGAATGGTGTAGCCTAACGTTGATTTAAAAAGAAAATCAACCTCGTCAAGACGCACGCAGCAATCGCATATAGGCTACTCAATCTGACGTGTTAAAACAAAGCGGACAATTCGCCATGTACGGCGCATGTGAGTAAGAATGATACAGACATATGAATTTTGACACCAGTGGTTCGAAGAATACCAGTGGTCATAGGTTATCATTACAGTTTACTTAAGTCTTCTAAATTAAATAAACCTCTAAGGTCTGCAAAAAAAGTAGTATTGCCAAGAAAATGAGGCAATACTTGTTTCAAAGAGTAGTATTGCTATGGCAATACTGACAGCGGCTGCAATGGTTAAGGTACCAAGACGGAGCAATGCACTGTGTGTAGCCTACTGTAAATTCTGTGGGCCTTCAATTGCAGGACTGTCCAAATTTGTAACTGCGTCGACACGACGAGGTGTCCTCTTTTTCAGAAACTCAAATCTGTTTTTTTCCTTAAAAGTTCAGGAATCTGCCCATCTGTGCCCCAACCATAGCATGTTGAAATCTAAAATAAATAAATGTTGCACTTCATAATGCAGGCCTACTGTATTTTCTATTGCATTAAATCTATCCCAATCAATGTTAAAGAAAGAAGAAGGCATGTGGTTTAAAAGATGGCAAATAATATGGCATGCTGTTTTTGGATGCTTTTATATAGGCCTTAGTGGTCCCCTAATACTCTATCTGAAGTCTCATTCCCGAAATTCAGCTTTGGTGCAGAATTACAGCCACTACGAGCAGTCCCACAATGAGCTTTCCTTAGGATGTGCCATTTCTTCGTCTGTAGCTTTAAATGCTATGAGGAGGAGAGAGGCGGGGCTAACTGCCATGATATCTCTTGAGGAAAAAACAATATCACGCTCGCACGGTCGTAGCTCATTTTGTCATTGGTGGGCCAAATTCTCTGTGCGGGCAAAGCAGAGAAAGGGGAGGTAACCTTTCCTCTTATGACGACATAAGGGGAAGATTTTCAGATCGGAGCATTTGAGCTTTAACTTTCTCAAAGGGGGAGAAAAATACCCAGGGCTTGGTTTACACATCAACAAACTAGCCACTGGGGCAAAGGCAGGCTAGGGGAACTCATTCATGTTAAATAACCTCATAAAGTTACATTTTCATTCCATGGGAATGTATGCAATACAGGTTCATTATTGTTCATTATTATCCAGAGTGGCTTACTATAAACAATTTGTGCGACCAAATAATGTTTTGCGCCAGTAACTGAAAGTTAGTAGCGCAAGTGCCACCAGTGGAAAAGGTTAGTGTACAGCCCTGAAATGATAACAGAAGAAATACAACCAACAGGTATTAGCCTACAGGGCATGGTCTTAATCCCAGACAAGACGGTTATCATATATCAGTCAGGCTCAACCTATCAGAAGGCCTCCTTCAGCCACAGGGCCAAAATACTTAATACTTATCAATGTGAATCAATACAATCAATAAGACCAAGAAGATGATGCTGAATAATATGATATACGATAAGAATGATAAAGTAGTACTTGTTCTCATAATAACTCAACAATTTGATTATCCCTCTGGTAGGTATCTACAACAGTGGAGACCTTCCAGGACCTGTCACTTCCTATCCCAGGAAAGGAGGATCTGGCAAAGCTCCACTCCTCCATCCACCAGAACCTACCCGCCAAGACCGGCGTCTGTCCAGACACTTATGGCTCCCAGGGCTGGATCTCCTACATCATGGACTCCATACGGAGGTCAGGGGTCAGGGGTCAGAGGTTACAGAGCAGGGTCAGGAAGGACTTGGAGGAGGTTAGTATATAGTGGGCAGTGTTTGAGGGGCTGAGGTAAGAGTAGTTGATGACTTTTGGGGGACTTGAGTGTTTGCATTCATAAGAGGCTTGCAAAAAAAATACAGCGTGAGTTAAAAAGGCAATTACATGTTTAAAAAAAATTGTTACACCCTGACTTGATTTGTGTTGTCCTTGACTTGCTCCTCTCCCCTTTACTCTCCCCCCTCCTGCAGATTTGTTGTTTCCTGCATCCCCAGCTGGTTCTGGGGTCCCATGGTAACCCTGGAAGACTGTCTCGCTGCCTTCTTCGCCGCTGATGAACTCAAAGGTAGGAAGAAGAAAAAGAAACAGATGAAGAAATATACCAACTCGTGCTTTATCCATAGCAGGCTCTGCTCTAAACACATCAGTTACATGCTTTTGAAGATTTCAGTGAACACTCACTCATTTAGTTCAAAGTTTCTACCCCAATCTTCTCAATGTTAAAGGTGGTGTAGGCAAGTTTTGCAAAGCTAGCTATTTTAGCTTCTATTCCAAATGATTCAAACCATAAAATCCCACCCCCTCCCTTCAAAGACATTCCCACTAAACACATGAACGCGCTGCCTGACTGCAGAACTGCCGGGAGACCAGTTAAGTTAGTCCACGAGAGAGAACAGCACCGTTTTTTCCACAAATGACCCCATGTATCATTCACATGTAAGAACACACATAACACTATCATAATGAACATAAACATGGCTAACGTTAGTACACACTACTTTCATCTTTTAACTGTGAAATCTGGAACTGAATTTATTGCCTGCTCTTTCTCTACCATTCTTGCCTAGCCGGGTTGAAAACGACAGTAACGCACAATGAGTGCAGGGGCAGAGTGCACGCAGATAGACAGACAGGTAGCCCGTCCAATCATTAGTCTCAGAATGGTCTTACATTACATTTACATTTATTCATTTAGCAGACGCTTTTATCCAAAGCGACTTCCAAGAGAGAGTCTTAATGATTTGTCATGTTTATTCCAGTCCTGCAAAGCACACAGATGTCAGGTCAATTTCATATTACCATCAAACCTTTAGATGTATTGGTTGCTATCAAGACGTGAATTTTATTTTGGCAAATATGACAGAAGGTGCTTCTCAACAACATTGTCTACACCAGCTTTAACTAAAGTGGCTGTAGTATTCTGGAGTTCAGTGTGTCAGACCTTTTCTACAAAACTCATATCCCTATGTCATTGTTTTACAGGGGACAACATGTACAGCTGTGAAAGATGTAAAAAGTGAGCTTTAAAAAACTTTTTTCTCAAGTTGTGAAATATTTACTCAGAATTCTAGTATTGCTTCCTTTATCATCAAAGGAAGATCAGCACACGCCTTTCCGCTTATTTCCGGCAGGTTGAGAAATGGTGTTAAATATTGCAAAGTGCTTCGTCTACCAGAGGTAAACATTTCTTCTGCCAGCCTTGGTCATGTGTGGACTTCACCACACTCTGACATCCTGTTTTAAACCCTGTTGGTGAAAGTGTGGTGAGTGATAATTAAGCATTTGGAGATGAGTCATATCCTGTTTCATCAGTGCGTGTGTGTGTGTATGTCCTGACACAGATTCTATGCATTCACCTGAAGCGCTTTCGCCACGAGGTCATGTACTCCTTCAAAATCAACAGCCACGTCTCTTTCCCCTTGGAGGGCCTTGACCTCCGACCTTTCCTGGCCAAGGAGAGCCCCTCCCAGATCACCACCTATGACCTACTGTCCGTTATCTGTCACCATGGAACTGCAGGAAGTCAGTTTTCATTCTGTACATAACAAGAACTGCATGAGCTTAATTCGTTTGTAGGAATGTGCTTACCGCTAAAAGCAGCCATTTGTTAGTTCCTCTTAATCTTTCGTATCTCTTTCATCTCTTCCACGCCTTTCTTCTCCTGTGTGATTTATCTCCCCATTGTTGAGGCTTTCTCTCTACCTTCCTCTAATCTTTCTCCCTCTCTCTTTCAACCCTCTGTCTTTCCAGGTGGCCACTACATAGCCTACTGTCAGAATGTGATTAACGGCCAGTGGTATGAATTTGATGACCAGTACGTGACCGAGGTCCATGAGATGGTGGTGCAGAACGCTGAAGCATATGTCTTATTCTACAGGTCAAACATCAGACCTAACATACAAACACAACTGTTACTGAACAGCTGAAATGGAAGATAACACAAGTTAAAGCTGGTCTATGGAAATCAAGTTTTTAATTTATCAATCTAAGTTTATATAATTTTTCAGATAACATGACTGTGTGTGTACCCATACATTTGCCCATGTGTTGGTACAGGAAGAGCAATGAGGACTCCGTGCGAGAGCGTCAGAAAGTGGTGGCTCTGGCCAACATGAAGGAACCCAGCCTGTTACAGTTTTACATCTCCAGAGAATGGCTGAACAAGTTCAACACTTTCACAGAGCCTGGCCCTATTGGCAACTACACCTTCCTCTGTCAGCATGGAGGTGAGGAACCAATCTAGCCTCCAACGGGGTCTCACACACATGCAAACATGTGTTGTAAAGCCTCCCAACAGCAAACCATGTCATGCTGACTTCTGTATGTTTTCAGTAAAGTCAAGGTCGGAGTGACTGACAACCTTGATTTATATAAGGTCACATCATGAGAACCTTGTGTGTGTGTTGTGTCCAGGGATTCCTCCTACTAAGTACCACTACATAGATGACCTGGTGGTGATCCTACCCCAGAACGTCTGGGAGTACCTCTACAACAGGTCAGCTGTCAATTGGTTTGGTCCTGTCTGTAACATTCTGTCTGTCTCTCACTGTCCCTTCATTCCTGAGCCGAAAATACTGTTAGAACTTATGCACTTCTGGTGCTTGATTTTCTGCTGTACTTTCCATTTGTATTTTTTACTCAAGCATTTCCAAAATGAATAAAAAGGAATGTATTGGTTTCTCTGTATCTCCAGTTTTGGAGGAGGCCCAGCAGTGAACCACCTGTACGTGTGTGCCATCTGCCAAGTTGAGATTGAAGCCCTGGCCAAGCGCAGGAAGGTGGAGATTGACACCTTTATCAAGGTAAGCCAGAGGATTGTTTTTATTTGGGTGTGTGCCGCACCTTTTTGTTTGTGTGTGTGTACAGTATGAACTACTGTGTCATTGGTGTGTGTGCGCGTGCATGCAGCTAAACAAGGAGTTCCAGGCAGAGGAAGCACCTACCGTCATCCTGTGCATCAGCATGCAGTGGTTCCGGGAGTGGGAGAGCTTTGTCAAGGGCAAAGACAATGGTAAGGCCAGACAGCACCCGAAACAGTCACTACCTCTCCACATCCTGCAACCGTCTATCCACTTGTACACTTTGTTTGGATGTGACTTGATTGTATTTGTGTTGTTTTTAAGAGCCTCCTGGGCCGATTGACAACAGTAAGATCGGTGTGATGAAAGGAGGACACATTCAGCTCAAACAAGGCAAGTAACAAAGTTATGGCACATAATCTTATATGTTGAAGCACATTTGCTCTGTCTCAGACTCTGTGTCTCTTATGGTGTCTCTTACTGTGGGTCCGTCCCATCCTGTGGGGTACCCCCACCACCACCTCTCTCTTATAGGGGCCGATTATGGCCAGATCTCAGAGGAGACCTGGCTGTACCTCCTGGGGATCTACGGTGGAGGGCCAGAGATAGCAGTGAGACAGACTGTGGCCCCGGCCAACACAGAGAGCTTGTTTGGGGAAAGGAAGATTGAGGCAGAGACCAGGGCGCTATGAGAGAGGTAACTCAGTGTGCGCACACACATACACGTGTTTACAAACACACGGATTACACATCTGACTCACATACACACGTTGAACTCAAACATACGCAGTCACACACACACACATTTGCATGCTCACACACATTCACACACACAAGCACGCTCACAGTCACGCATTACAGACATTAGCACACATAGAGAAGACAGTTCTTTTTGTAGGGGGTGTGGAATGGATAAACATTTCGGGCCCTCACAAATACCTTCCCAGAACCCTACCAGGATCCTGTACTTGACTGGTACTGGTCTTTAACAAGCTGAACATGATCTCTCTCCTCACTACATTCCTTTAGTGCACCAGAGGGTGTATATGTGGAAATCACCATATTTACTCATAAAGAGCTTATAAATCTGAAAATCACTGTCTGCAATGAACCTCTGGTTTCATTCAGCGGTGGGCCTGTCCATTTGTTCTTGATTAATTATCCTTGACTAGATTTTCTCAACTTTTTTTTTCCCCAACTTTTTCCCTCTCCTCCAGGTTGTCTGGCTCCCTCCTCACTCCTTCTTTCAAAGGAACCTTGGACGAATGTGCATGAAAGAAGAAGCCTTGTTGGGAGCGCCATGTTTAAAATGTAGCGTCTCTTTATCGTCCCCTGCGAAAGACATTGTGGTACTTGAATACTTCCTATCATAACTGTAGTGGAGTGTGCTATTTATTGAACCAATCTTAAGATGTTTAAATGGAAACAAAGAACATGTCATTCCTCCTCTGTGGGGCATTGTGGGTAGCTGTGGCGTGTTAAAATGGCCACTGTATTTGCTAGCTAGTTTGTGTGAATTGTTAAGCTTACCTGGTCTTGCTGGCACCGGACCAGATTGACTGATGTCACAACCCCTGTAGCCTCCATTACCAGGTTCCAAATATCTACCTGGTTTGGAATACTCCAGGTTTTCTGTCACAATCTGAATGCTACCAGTTTCTGACTCTATTTCACGGTGAATGTCACCAAATCTGGAAGTGGAGATATCAGTCTCCTGGACCAGGTTGGGGGATGAGAGGGACATGTGTTAACTGCTGCTTGACGACTGTGCCACATAAATAACTACCGGCTGAAGTAACTCTGTAACGTCAGCAGCACTCTGCACCATTTTAGCACTTTTTCCTTTTTGTTCCTGAGACAACCATAGTGAATTGATTGTTGTACATATATATGAACTGGTTATGACCAGTCTTTACTTATCATGATTTGTGAAGAGTTTGCAGGACTGGAGTCACTCAGGACCTGGATTACCACAGTTGTATGAAGATAGTCAATCTGTTTTAAAGTGTTAATTTATTGAAAACCGAATAAATGGATAGTTTTAATGTGATCCGAGGTGTCTTAGTATAAGTTTACATGTATATAAAAGTATTCCATAAGTGATTTATTTAATGTTTAGAGACACAGGAGATAGGTAGATTATTATAGGTATTCTTGCCATCACAGAAGACTATATAACCCACAATGCACTTTTATCACAGATGACTCACTAGCCTGCACCGTCCAGTGGGGGTTCTCTTCTGCGAGAGAATAGAAGACAACTCCACCCTCACAATTTCTGTTAACAAACCCTTGAATCCCATCCAATTATGGATATATGCATATGCACAATTGGATTGGATGGCACTCGTTTCAATCGGTTTGATGTTCTTAGAATCAATAAACAATCAAACGACTTTGAGGATGAGGACTAGTAGGAACATGAACATGGAATTGCCAGGCAGAGTGATTACATTTTTATTCTTCCCTTCAGCTCTTGTGAAACACATTAGTCTCAGTATTCTAGATTACCATGAAAGGGTGAGTTGACAGAATGTGTTTCAACCAGTCTTTACAACAGAGTTGACCTCAGAAACATTTCTGGCTACATTAGCTGACAAAATTACCCATAATACCCAGATGGTATCCTAGTGTACATTTAAAGATAATCTTCCTATTTTAGGATCACTTGTCTGCAATTTATTTCTGTCAAATTTGGAGACTATTGAAGTGACCCATCCTTTTGTTGTGTACAAAATACAGTGGATTACACGATTAAATAAAACTAATTATACCACAATGCTTGTGGAATTGCTAAAGATATTGTTCAATTGAGTAATTACTCAGTTTCAGATGAAGACACAAAAATGTGTCTATTTTTAAAGAAATTATTCTTGATTAATTTCTTTTTTTTCCTGATTATGAATATCTGTATTGTTGAAAATGTAACATTTGTATTTTTTCTTTTCTTTGGAGAAGTGCAATGACAAATGCTGCATAATACGTTTTCAAAGCTTGAGAAGGAGGAAAGCTAACAGTTTTAATGGTTTTATCAGCGTTGTGGTACCCACTGCAGTGATACAGTAACATTTTAACTGTCAGTGATATGTCTTCATTATTGTTGCATCCAAAACTAGTGCATTTGTATTTAATGTTTGGGTTTGTTTTCTACACAGTGGCACACACCCATGTGTATGGGTGTAAGAGTAAAGTCCAAGTGAACATTAGAGCCATGGGCGGCGCTAGGGAGGGGCCAGCAGGTACTTCAGCACCCCCAAGAAAGACCAAAGCACCACGATAGAACCCCCCCAAAATATTGCTCACTTATTAATATTATTTATATAAAAAAAATATATATATATATATAATTGCTCAGTTACCCCTGTCAATGATCTAGCACCCACTCAGTACCTGCATAAAAAAAATCTGGTGCCGCCCCTGATTAGATCATATAGAATTTGGGAAGGATTCATGCAACACATTTTTGTTGTTATTTAAAAAAGTAAAACCGGACTTTGTGTTAAATCGTATTTCAGTGTGTGAATCTTCATGATTCTTGCTGGTCAGAGTCACTTGATGCTAACAGGTGTAGACTACTGGGTCTGAGGCATGCAGTGTTCTCTGATGTCTATCTGTAAAACTGATGTACTCATAACTAAGGAAACAACTAATAAATGCCTGTTTTTTTTCTTCCATTTGCATTTGTTTTGGTGTACACTTACTTGCATCTTCAAGGCTTACTTAAACACTCTTGAAGGTTGAAGGGAAACCAAGAGTGCTTTAGTAAGCACAGGTGAAGAAAGCACTTTACAAAGTAAGTAACGTTTCTTTCATTTCAACACACGTCCGGATAAAATATTTAGTCTGATGATTACTTGTCTTTACAGCTAACGAATGATAGCTCTTCGATTGTTTATGTGTATGTACTGTACAGCAAATTAGCGCCACCCTCCCAGCTCCAATCATCAGAATTGTTTTTGATACGAGTCACATAATTGCCCTATCACTGTTTGTCTGGATTTATGATTGATGGGATATTAGACTTTTTGATAGGATGTTTCTGCCAGTGTGAATAATCACCAGATCAATAAGTAATTCTGAGGATCAGTAACTCCTGATTGATTGAGCTCTTAGAGTACTGACCCCTGCTGCATGCTGGGAAATAAATATATCATCAGAGCCATCCTTATGTTTTTTTGTGTTAGTCATCCATCAGCTTGTTCTGGTGTGTATGTCAGAAGAATGTTTGTGACTATCTGTTTAGGGGTGTCAGTGACTCCATCTCACACACACCCAAACACAGACATGCTGCTGCTGCATCGGTTTACTGTTTCAAAACATTAGTGTGTTTCACTGTCCTAGTGACTTGACATGGTATGACACTGAACTTGTAAATGAAGCTGTCAAATTCTCTGTCAGGACTGTTTCACAACTATCACATACTAGATGCATGCATGTTTGGTTTTGGCAGGAGATGAACCATGGTAACGGTTTTAATGTTCTAGATGAGAAACAAGAAAGAAGCAGATTCAAGTTTATCAAAGCTTTCATATGCTTGATCAAGGATGTAGGCTCAGGTTAAATAATGGGCTATGCTGGAAAAAAAGGAAAATAGAGAGGTAGAAAAAGCGTCTTCATAGCTGCCAGATCTGCCCATATTTGGTGTTGCCTATGAGCTGGGGTGTGGCACCTTGGCAGTCAGACATTTAGCAGCAGCCCACTTTCTCTCACTTACCCCTGCAGCTGACATCATTGGCTGTTCAGTTCTTTGTAGACAACGAGACATGCTTTGCATGTGACTCTGACTGAGAGGAATGATGTCATTATTTAAGCGGAAAGGTCACAGTTCGGCAGAAAGACGTGTTCAGATCTGCTCTTGTGAGCCGGAATAATCACTCATTACTGTAATCACTCATTAGACAGGTTACATGGAGCTTTGTTTTGCAGTCTCCGTCTTTGTAAGAGGAAGTTACAGTGGCACGCAATGCGGAATGGCAATAGGGTACTAAAGGGCATACTAAATGAGATGACTACTACAGCTACATCAAGATTTGGATGCAGCTACATCAGTGGAATATTTGGCTGGTGAAAATAACTTTGTCTGTTTGTAAGTAGTTGATCATATTAGTATATTAGTATTAGGAAGTTATGATATGTAATCCCTTCACTGTGTCAGAGAGCAGGGCTCTGGTTGACAAAAAGAATTACCTCTTGTAAGGAAGAAGATGGTTCCACAACTGACAAAAACACACTAAAAGCTCAAGTATACACTCTCCAGTATTCTTTCTGTGGGCTAGGCTAGATCTGTTGGCAACCTTTTGTGGAATTAGCTAAATATTTACATTGTTCACTCTGATACAGTGCGTCATGGGAACAACTCTATGACCCTGTGACCTCTGAATTCTCTGTACCCACTGTTGTGTCCTAGAGCAGGACTGGAAGCAAGACATCTGTCTGGGTGTGGTTAGCCAGGAGAAGAAAATGAGAAACCTGGTAAACACAGTAAACATTTTCTCTCATCTCTACTCTCCTGTGCTCCACCCCCTAGGGCCCTAGGCGAGAGTTTTGACGGGGGAGAAGTTGCAGAAACACATTCCCGGAAGAAGACACTCACAAGTACATCAATGCTTACACGCACACAAAAACACTCACCTACTTCATCACTAGCCTACGTCAATTTGGGGAAATTTGATTTGGTAATATGAGGGTGTTGTGTGTTTTCATTGTCTGTCTCCTTCACTTTTCTGTTATCTCTGTGTGTCTATGTGAGTGACAGTGAGTAACCCGTGACACGTGTCTGTCTAGGACAAGACAAATGCAGCATTTAGTTTGTTGCTGTGTCAGTGAGCAATCACGTGTCTACCTGGGCTCATGCACAATGGGCTATAGCATGTGTTCCCAGCTGATAGACATGTGGAGTGTGTCAGAGCGACATTTGACCTGCAGGGCGATGGAGCTTACTACACTGCCTGAAGCAGCCCGGGGAGGGTACCATCGGGCTACGGGTTTCCACTATATGTCCTCGTTCTCGGATGCTGAAGACTGCTGCGATGACACCAGCACAATAAGTACAGGGACATTCCCCCTGAGGCAATAGGGCGAAGTGCCTGACCAAGGACACAATGCCATCTGACCCCATACAGAAACAAAATGATGAAAACAGAAGAAACTGGAACCATGTATAAATGTTTTCTGTTTGTTTCATTACGTGAACAAAAAAAACAACTGGTTAAATATGTGTGTGTGTTGTGAGGGTGTGTGCAAGAGAGTTGACTAGATTTATGGATTGGTTATTTGGTTATGGTTGATTATTTTTCTGAGATGTCTGTGCTTGTTTTTTTTCAGTCTTTCAGAGGGGGGCTTTTTCAGTCTTTCAGAGGGGGGCTGTGTTGGAACAGACTCTCTGAGCATCTCAAAAGAGAGGGGTAAAGTAATATCAAGATAACCCACTAAACCCAATCTGAGCTGGAAGAATGGATGTAGAAATTTCAGAATTGCAATTCAAATATCAAATCAAACCATGAACTGTAATAAAAAAAAGACTTCATACATCAACACAGATTTTATAATTGTATTCTGTTACTGTCTGAGGACAAATGTCTGATGTTTAGTGTAAATCACTTATGTGAGAAATGCCTGTTCGGTTCTTTAACATGAGGGTGATGAAAAAATTGTCCCCTCCTCACTGTGTATTCTAGTCCAACCAGACACTGAGACCAAAAATACTTTTGGCTGAAATGAAGAATGTCTGACACCATCTGTCTATGAAAGGAGAAGACCAAACGTCTAATTTAATGGAGAGAACTTTAAGAAAACTTTCCATCCCTTTTTTTGTTACCTCTCAGCGGGGTTGTTTTATTGACTCGGCAGGAAACCTTCAGTTGGGAATGCAGGCAATCACGAACATGTTTTTTATTTTTATTTTTAGCTACAACATGTTTCTCCTACAGCTTACCAGATTGAAGTTACATTCAATTTAATGATCTCAAAAACATGTAGTCATGCCGTTTTTAAAATGTTACATGTACATGTAGGCTATTCATTTATCGGACTTTGATCTAAAGCAGCACATAGGCTAAAACGTAGACCTAAATCAAAGCATGTTGGTTCTATTGTTCGGCTCCTAAGCCTTATCAGGGCTGGTCTCAGAAATATTTTCTCAGGAGTTGCTTTCACATTGGAGAGGAAGCAGTTTACTTAACATGTCCAGTTGATGTAAAAGTAATGCATGTTTGGTTCTGATATTATTGATTATTTATTATTGACAGTAATGATGTAAAACGGTAAGCTTGGTAAATAAAACCATTGTAGCATAATTTGGTAAGAGTTGGGATGGTTAAAACTGGTTCATATTGTGTCGCCCGCCTATGCGAAATCACACCACAGCAGGGATTCGATTTTTTCACGCATTTTACCACCTGCCTGTCTAACAACTGTGCTAGACTTGTATAGGGCTACATCCAGGCCAAAAAGTTCAACAACAACCAATTGGAGAGAGGAGGGTTGCTCTACACCAAGGCCGTAATCATAATCTGGTCAAAATGTCCCCCCAATATATTGATATAAGATTATAAATGTGCTACGCTACGACAGGCAACCACGCACGAAATTATCATAAAATTCATTCGTCCACCCCAATGTTGACTCCATTGCTATGGCCTTGCTCTACACACAAACGATTGAAATGATGTGCAGGATCCTCCAGAATCAGTATTATGCAATAAATTATAGTTGGGTTAATTAATAATAAGTTCAAAGTATAAAATAATAAGATGTGGTATTGATGTGCTTGGTAAAAATCGAATGGTCCAATTCATTCCTTTCAACATCGGCATCTCCAGCTTGACGCGTCTGAACAAACACATTATACACGCTCCACATAAACCGAGGCTTTTTTTTTGCTCGAGATAGCACTGACAGGGCACTATTATAATTCCACCTCCGCAGCGGACTAACTTGCGTGAGACAGGGAGAGAGAGGGAACAACTTAGAGACAGAGGAAGAGAGGGGGAGAGAGAGATGCTTCAGGGAGGGCAAACAAACCCTAAAGTTAAAAAGCTCCACAGCCAATTCGTCTAATTTACCAATTAACAAGCTGACAGCGCACACTTACTTAACCGACGTGGATTTCGGATTCTATTTTTCCTGCTTCGGAAGAGAAAACATAGGAGTAATCATGTTGCTGAACACTGTGTTCTCGTGCTTCGTCTTTTACGGTGTTCTCCTTGTATTGAAGATGTACATCATTGCCACCATAACTGGACAAATGAGGCTGCGCAAAAAGGTGAGTGGTGTCATGACATAGCTAGTTATTAACCGGTTATGTTATCAATATCATATCAAGGCAATTCCCCCGTCCTCTTTGTAGCCTACGTTTTATCCCCGTTAAAGGCATTCGCGAACCCGGAGGACGCACTGAGGCACGGAGGACTAGATCACTTCAGAAAGGACCCTGACGTAGAACGGTGCAGAAGGTGAGACCCTAACTGTTATATTGTCTTTTCTCTTGCACTTTTTTCTATCTAGAACTATCCATACACCTGCTAAGGACTGGGACGTTAACAATGCTTTTAGACCTCCCCCAAAGGAATTGACCCTCATTTGTATTCGTGGGCATGGATACTTTTACTAGTAATGCGCTAACACGTACCCCAAAGGAATCGACACTCTTTTGTATTTGTGTTATGAATATCCTAATTTTCATATTACTGAAAGTGCAAGCCCGGGGGCTGTGGGTAACTGTATGTTTGTTTTAACTTGTCGGAAAATGATCCGCGACGTCGGGTAAAACATGTTTTTCAAAGAAAACTTTCCATCCCTTTTTTGTTACTCCCCCAGGTGCCGTTTTATAGACCCGGCAGGAAACCAGGGTTGGGAATGCAGGCAATCACGAACATGTTTTTTCAGCATGTTTCTCCTATAGCTTACCAGTTGGTTGAAGGTTTGCTCAATCAAATGGTCTCATAAACATGTTGTCATGCCGTTTTTTAAATATTACATGTAGGCTGCACGAATAGGCTATTCATTTATCAGACTTTGATCTAAAACACCATATTGTTCGGCTCCTTAACCTTATTAGGGTTGGTCTCAGAAACATATTTTTCTCAGTAGTTGCTTTCACATTGGAGAGGAAACAGTTTACTTTGCATGTCTTGGAACTTTTTCTTGGAGAGTTTTCTTGGGTTCATTTGTCCTGTAAGACACACTTTTCCAGATCTATCTATAAAGTGTTGATGGAAACATACTAAATAATGACATGCAAACTCTCAAAATACATGAGATTCCCTCATGGCAGGCAAGAATATAGGCTAGAGAAATATTGTTTCATATGTGAAACATTACTGTTGTGCCCTCTCTGGGAACTGAAGATTATCCACAATTATTTTATTGTTGATTCTTTATGATTCTCAATGATTTGCACCTTATTTGTTAATCATGATTTTATTAGGAATACTGCTTGTACTCCTTGATGGCCTTAGCATAAGGAGACAGCAGCTGCCTGCAGATGCCTTAGTGAGAAGTTTTGCCCTGTCTCAGACAGGCTATCTGAGTGTGCCTGGCTGACAGGATGGAGTAGTCACATACAGGAAATCCCTAAATTAATATTTTAATTTGAGTCACAAAATATATTTCAACCCGGAGTTTTAAAAATACTGAAAGAATAATATAAAAGATGGGGAAAGCAGCCTTTTGCTAAACCACAGGTTTTTGTGTCTTGATTGTCAGTGGATGATGTAATTATGTGTGCTGACCCTCTGTTGTTGATCAAGCCCAGGAAGGCTGCGTCAAAACAGTTAAAATCTCTGTAAGATTTCTAATAAGAAACAGCTGTTTTACTGAGGCCATGATGATTGTATAATACAGTCCAGCACAACCTTTTTCCTGGACTTCCTCTTTGGAAGTCTATCAACCTCCCTGTTTGCTTCTCTCTGTTTCAGGGCTCACCGTAACGACATGGAGAACATCCTCCCTTTCCTGTTCCTGGGTGCTGTCTACTCTCTAATTAGCCCATCTCTGTCTTTGGCGCGCTGTCACTTCCTAGTTTTCTTTGTAAGTCGTCTTGTTCACAGTATGGCATACCTGTGCGCCCTGCCAGCGCCCACACGCTCCCTGGCATATGTTGTTGCCCAGGTGCCTTGCGTGTCAATGGCAGTGCAGGTCCTCATGGTGGTGGCCTCATACGCATGACTGTAGTACATCAATGCCACACTCTTAAAAGGGTGGCTAGGAGGTTGTTAAATTTAATTTGTAAGATCGAATGCACAAGAACTACCATACATAGAATATGTCATTTGTCATTGTGTACCCTAGGAGCTACACTGGTTCGATGTTCTGTCTGAGTTAGCGACCAAGATAATGTGTGAATCGTCTTAAAGGTCATTTTGCCTGCATACAGGCATCCAGTATCTCCCATGAGGGAGACCCTAAACACAGTACATACAGAAGGGAAAATAGAAGACTGCTGCTTTTTTAGCTGTCTATTCTATCTTCCTTTTTGTTATTGTCAAAATTGTGTTCTTGCTTTGTTGAATACCATTTGACCACGCTGTGTTTGTTGCTGGCTTACACTGCCTACGAATCCATGTCCAAGTCTTAAACACTCACTGTCAGCAGGCGATGCAATATTTTAAAAGAAGATTGTAGTTTTTGAATGTATTTTAAAGGCACAAAATGAAGGTTATTTAATTACTCTTTTATCCTTTATTATGGATGGTTTAAAACTTGAGAACTCCAATGTGGGATGTTGTCCTACATCTCAGCTCACAAGGGTTGTCCTACAACATGACCCAAAGAGCAGAGAGGTGATAAGTGACATCTCAGAGCCATATTTCCCTTTCATGAGTTTGTGTATTTACAAAGCAACTACCACCATGTTGGCAGCTGATCATGCAATATGGGACTTCATTCTTACTTGTATATGAAGGTTGTCACTGCTCCTTTACACTTGGTTGCCCCAGACTGTGGAAAATGAACTATTTGTAAGTTGCCTTCATTAACACAGAAGTCGGGGGCATGCAACACTAATGCTTCTATTAGTATATCTGTAACATATGTAACATTTGTGAATTCTGAAGACATAAATTCAAATTCATATTTATGCTAAGTTATTTTGGACTGTGCTTTGTTATTGAATGTTTCTCTTGTTAAATGAAGAAACCAATGTTTTTGGCAGTGAGCTTAGATTTACACATCAATGAGGAGCCAAGTTTTCATAGACAAGTTAAAACAGTTTACTGGAATTGAATCTGCTCTGTTTCACTCTCTTGGATAATCCCTTAAGAACTGTAATGGTTTGCTTTACACAAATGAGATGTAGCTCTGCCAAAGCAGTATTTTATTATATGTATATTTATTTAAATAATGCATTTTCAAAAAGTACAGATTTAATCTTTGGCCTGTTTATTTGCCCAACATGGTAATGAGTACTTTCGGAGCCAACTAGTGACTATTGCACTCATTTGGTTGTCTCTGGTCTGTAGTGGGGTAAAGACTTAGACATTCCTCTGACCTGACAGAGGGGGAGGGAAAAGCAGTGCGGTTGTGTGCGTGATATTACTGTTTTTCTTTCTGGGTTCTCTCTGTGTCTGGTGATGCAGAGTACAGGGCTGAGCTCCAACTTACCGCTTCCTGTTACGTAATGCTCTGTGCTACAAGGGATCTACAGAAAGAATCTTGGAAGAATCTAAGTGTAAATCTAAGTGAGTGTTTGGGTTACTGAAAAGCTGGATTCTCCAATGTTTTAAAGGCTGGGGAGGTGGGGTACTGGAAATATTGGGTCTTGGGGAGCTGGAAAGATTGGAAGCTGAGTGGTTGGTGGCTAAAAAGCTTGAGGCTGTAAATCTTAATGTTTGTCTGGGGAAATAAGGAGATGAGGCCAGAGAAGGAGAGAGAAACACATGCAGCCAGGAGACCACAGCCATAGGCATGATTATCTTGGCTAAGGTTGCCTTGTTTTTGGTCCCACACTCATCTCAGTCTCATTCACATTAACACATGCACTGACACACATAGGCCCTATGCTTTAACATAAGGTTCACATGTGCAGACTATACAATCACAAACACTCATATTTTTTGTGTGTAGTCACTATGGTGTTCCTCACCATGACAAGTAGTTATTTCAAAGAAATATCCCTTGTTTAAACTGTATACACACAGCCTCTGTGTGACTTCAGTGTGTGTGTTTGCTTTGGGGTCTCAGGTCAGGACTTGCCCTTATTTCAAGGACATGTGAAGAGGAAGAGAAGAGAAAGGGTTTACCCCTATCTTGTTCCCTACCACCCTCACTCCTTCTCTCTTTGTCAAACATTAGTTCATGGAATGGCATCTCAGTGGAATTTCAAAACCAACCATTGGGAAACAAGGGAAAGTCCACACCAGGGTCTCAAACTCAAATTAAATGATGGTCAATGACCAGGTGGCTTTCTACCAAGGGGAGAAGGAATTGTGTGGAGCTAGGAGGAACTGTCCCGTGTTTGTCCAACAATTACTTTGAACCATATAATGGAGTTAGATATAACTGAGGTTCGGGAAGCTCAAGTTTGTTAAGTTCCCCATTAGGATGGGTCAGGACTGAACTGGACCAAAGGCTGGTGAATCAAAAATACAAGTAGTTTATTACAAGATATAAACAAGTAACAAGCATGACAAAACAATAAACACTATAGGGGGTGTTGGACTATAGCAGAGCGAGATCAAAGAGGGTTACTGGGAGGGGAGGAAACCCGTGGGTAACTGCCCTTGAAGGCAGGCCTAGACGTGAACCGTTGTTTAAGGGTACATACGAGCACAGCAAATGGTGTAAGCCTTGCAGCCTCACTGTTAAATGATAGAAAAAAGCTACAGTTTTTTTCTATCAAATGATAGAAAAAAACTAAGGATTATGAGTCGGTAATACCGGCACTTCCTTTTTGCAATACATAGTTTTAAGCTTCCATCAGAATCACTGGAGGCTGGCCAAGTGGTTTGATTATGCACGGACGATGTCCACCAATCTTTCCTCACCATCCACAGCAAGTTTTTGAGAAATACATTGACTAAGTTTTTGACAGGATTCCTTCTAGAACTTGGTCATTTATCATAAAATGTGTAAGATGTTGGAATTAAAGCACACCGTGAAACTCTGGAAACCGATGCCTGTGGTATCTGTAAAATGTTTTGACTGTTTGACCATGCGGTTTCCCAACAAACGCAGAGGATGAGTCTGATGTGTAGCGGGGTTTAGAATAAATATACCTGATCTACAATCAGTTATTTAGTTAGGGGTTAGGACATCAAGGAAACCTAGATTTAATATGTAATAATAATTCCTCTGAAGGAATCAATTCATTCAAAGGTAGAGCGGATGAAATAACGCGAGGGAACAGAATACGCAAGTTCAAATTATATAAAATGATGAAGTAATTGGAAATATAATGAACAGTACAGGATATATTTGTTATTGGCTTTAGTAAGAGTTTGATGGGCTAACACATGAAACAAAACAAATGGCGGGAAGACGGGAAGAAAAAGAGTCATGGCCTTTGTCTATTAACGGGAATGGTCTAGTGTCAGGCACAGAATTTGCATGCATTAGCAGGGCGCTCGCTGTGGTGGCGTATATGGGACCGGTTCTGGTGGGCCGGTCTGGATCAAAGTCCAGCGCCTATTTTTACTCCCAGTCCGTCCCTGGTGGTAAGACAATTGAACAGAGAACCAATAGCCTACATGTTGATCAACATAACATAAGCAATTTATAATGTAGGAAACAGCAGACAAATGAAGGCTACATATCATTGCATTGATTACTTGGACAAGGTCAGATTGTCTTTTAACAAAGATGGCAAGCCATGAATGCGGTTATTATTGAGAAATAAGGTTGAACTGTTTTTATATTTAGGGAAATGCATATTTCACACCCAATTGGTCTGCTTGATTAACTGTTAATCTGAATATGTACTTTTGACTTAAGTAGGTTACATTTCTGGGTCACTGATGCTTTTATGCTTTTTCTCAAGTGATGTTTGATTGGGGCACTTCTACTTGTACTTTTTAATAGGTAAAGCCTACTGTTACTCGAGTATAACTTTTGAGAATTTGCTGCATAACTCCTGTTAACAATAAAGCCCTCATATGCATTGCAGCTTTATCTGACTTGAGTCTTTCATCATTACACCCATCACCTCAATCAAACAACTAACAAACTGCACTGAGTCTAAGAGTCCCCCAAAGCTTATATGTTAGATCGCCTGCTAACAGGTAGCTCATGATGACATGACTTGCTTAAGTCACCCTAATATATCTCTCTGGTAACATTGCCCCCTGCCTGGATACAGATATGTTACTGGGTCCCTTTGCCCTGTGCACCCAGGGCATTGTTGGCTGTTGTAATTAATTAAATGTACTTGAATCAATTTTGTTAAACAGATATTAGATAGCTACCCCTAACATCTGTTAAGACAACGACAGTACAAATGGATCAAATTCCATAAATATTTATTACATATCAATGAACAGAAATGACTACTCTCACAGCAGTGGTCTACAGCACTTGTTTAAAATAATTGTTCAAATAATATTAATAATAATTAGAATAATATTTTAGTTTCATTTGAGGCCACAATTTTAAACACAAACATTTACAAGTAGTACTTGGCATTAAAAACAATGGCGATACAATATTTTAAGACACTTGGTGTTTTTTTGTCATTTTTTTGTCATTTTGATATCACAGAGAGGTTCAGCAACAGTCTAAACAGTAAATATTGATTTAGATACAAAACCACTGTGAAAACGTCAAGGGGAAGGAGAAAAACAGAAGAGGGTGGGCCAAAATCAAAAAGAGAGGAAAAAGGGAGTAACAATCAAAGTGATTAAGCAGTATTAGAAATCTTCAGACAGCAACCTCCTGTTGACCCATATGTTATAGGAACCAAAATATTGAAGAACAAGTATACTTTTCTTGTAAAAATAAATCACGTTTTTTCATTTTTTTGAACACCCTATGTTGTGTAATAGTTGAGGGGATGCACATTGACTCAGTCAAACACAGTGAGTAACAGAGAAGAGTGGGTGAAAGAGAGTGGAGAGTATCAGGGAGAAGGGGGTGTTCATGCATTTTCAAAAAGGGGTTCCATTTTGCAAGAAAATAAGACACTTGCGCCAATATGAGAGTTCCAACGCTAATTTCCTGTCGTCAACATATGGACTCTCAACAGTGTTAGTTATATTGTATTTGCTATTAGAGTTATTCTGGATTATGGCTGTGTCTTAATGCTGTTTTAACTGACTTCTGGCTGTGCATGCATTAGTCACTGACTGTTTTCTCCTGTCCCATTGCACTTGGTGAGCTCAGTATTCCACCTTCCAAACTCACAAGTCTGAGATTGATCTTCATGGAGAATACATAGATACCTTATGAGGACGTTTTTTTTATACATACAAGCTACATAGGACCATGTAGTGGGTTTGTGAGTTTCAGAATGAACATCAATGCTGACGTGATAACACTACCAGTGGTTGGATGCTGCCCTGTGCAACCCTCAAGACATGAATGCTATAGGACCAGTAGGTCTGGAGAGGCAGTTGCATCATAGGAACTGTAGTTTTGTGGAGTATGCTGACGATTGGCACTTCTGGGAGATTCCACTTTCGGTCCACCTGTCTGCCTCTCTATCTAAGTACCTGTCTACCTTTCTGGTTCATCTGTCCACCTGTCTCTCTATCTAGCTGGCCCTCTACTTGTCTGTCTCCCTAACTACATACCTGTCCAACTATGTACAGTTCTTGTCTGCAGTACCTAATATCCTATCTCTCTACTTGTCATCATCGTAACTGTCTGTCAACTAGTTTGTTGGTTCACCTGTCTGCCTGCATACCAGATCATCTATGCATCATTGTACCTGTCTGTCTGTCAGTCTGTCTACTTGTTGTATGAAGGAATAAACAAGACAGGCCAACGTGTAGAGCATAAAACAATACATTTACTAAATAAGTGACTTAATTGTATTTTTCTCATATATCTATAAAGGTATACAATGTTTTTCCATGTGTATGCATCTTAACATATAAACAGATGTACGAATAGCTATGCATATATTACACAACATTTGAAAGTGGAAATCATCACATAATAATATGCAGCAAATCGGGGAGCTGCAGGAACAGAAAGGGAGTTTGAACCACAGGGTTCGTCTTCGTGCCTTGGTGTGTTTACATTCAGTTTTGGTTTGTTGGGGGAAACCATAAGCAAAACTCACTGAACTCTTCCCTGACATTGTCAACACCTGCCACCTCTTCATTTCTTTGGGTTTGTTCGCGGCTGTTAGATACACACTCACACACACAACACACAGCACACACACACACACTTACGAACACACACACCTTCACACTCCAGGCCTGATGGTAGGGTAAAAGGGGTCTGGAGGCAAGCAACAGGGAGATAAACAAGTAAAATAATCTAACAACAAGCAAAACCAACCCACACAAGGAAAGGATGAGCCCAAAGATGTGTGAATGAGGTGGGTGAAGAAGTGCATGATGGGATTGTCTTCACTTGAGGTCCAGGACATCTTCTTCGAAGGAGGTGGAGAGGGTGAAGGGGTTGGTCAGAAGGGGGGGAGTCTCCTCGCCGAGCACTGTTTTCTCTGGCTCCGCCTCTGAGCCAGAGGAGCAATGCCGTTGAACTTCAGAGTCTGTGTCAGCTGACTCAGATCCAATCCTGATTGGATTAAAAAAGAAACCACATACTCTTCAGTCAATCACAGAGCAGGCAATAGTATGATGCTGACAATGCTGATAATGATGTCAGTCACCTTTCGTTAGTTGACGTCAAAGCCCGAGCCCGGGGCTCTTCCTCCGTAGTTTTCCTGCTCATCTTCCTCTGTTTGACCGTGCTGTTGTCTGGCTTACCACTCGGCTCCTCAGTCAGACCTGTACACACAAACAACATACACATTCATACACAGTTTCGTTATGCTCTCTTGAATACTTCATGTAAGGATCATCTCAGTGTGTACCTCCCTGTGTGTCCTTTGCTCGCCTATTTTAAATGTGTTTATGTAGAAATGAGTGTTTGTGTGAGTGTGTTGTATGCAAAGCCTTACCAAGCAGCTCCTTGCGCGTGCGGCTGGCAATCTCCTTGATCTCCATGCGAGACAGCGAGAGGGAGTGTGTGGCGGGGCTGAGGGGGGTAGGGGCCACCATGCTAAGGGGGGCGGAGGAAGTCACCACCTTGTTGACCAGCGGGGACTTGAGAGGCCTCTCGATGCTGCGACCCACCAGGTTACTCAGCGGAATCTTGAAGATATGCTTACAAGCGGTTTCACCTAGGATGGGGATGGGGGGCACAAAAGACACAAGAAAAATTTTAGAGGATAAGGGATAGAGAGAAGTAAAGAGAGGTGGGAAAGAAAGTGAGAAGAGAGTGTAAAGAAGGACGGATTTAGAGAGAAAAACTAGATAAGACAGAGAGCAACAGGGAAGGATTGGTGTAATTGGTGAGATGGTGAATAGAAGCAGAGAAAGAGATGAACAAGAGACAGAGAGACAGAGGAGACATGGGAAATAATGGAGGAAGAGGGATAGAAAGCCAAAATTTGAAGTCAAAATAGAGAGAGACTTTTGAGACTGTTACATTAGAGAATCTTGAATCAATGTTGTGAGGATTAAATTAATAAACAAAAATTGTTTGCACATAGCACAAAAACAAACACACACTTCTCAGACTGAGGTATTAACACAAGTTACTCAAACCACAAAAAAATACACCCACGCTGCAGTCTGTCAACTACTGAATGACACTTTGGGGTATTTTTTAAATTATTCCTAATTGTCTATTAACACGGTGTAATATAACCACTCAGTTACAGCCTGCTATTGTTGATCATTTATAATTTATTTTACTAAATTAATAATTTAACAAGGGCTGAATTTCATTGGACGCTTACATCTCTGTAACGGCACTGTCTCAACAGTGGCTATGTGCCCGCCTGCATGTAGCCACCAGGGGGTAGTGCTGTGATTCTCCATCATAGACTTATCACACGGACACATGCATCCGCTCACACACACACACACAAGCATGCATGCACAATTATGTGACAAAATCAATGAGGAGGCTGCATTGCGCAAAACAGACCCCACATCCTTCAAATGTCAGGGGGTCAGTGGTGAAGGAAACAGCAGAAAGGGTGAGGTAGTCACAGTGATGTCTGTGGCAAACCCACAGCATCACAACCCCCCCCTCTACCTTCACTACAATATTAGACGACAACTAACATGGCAGTTCAATTGAAACAAGCATGCAAGTCATGTGCAATATACATTCTATCATCGGGCAGCACCCATATATTCCACATGCGTTTCTGCTCCTGGGGAATAATGCATAAGCATAACCTAGTACCTCACTAGCATGAGATTCTGATAAGGCTAATAGCATGAATGGCTACTGCTGTCCCATGTAAGGTCTAGACCTGATTATGATTGTTTTGTCCAGTCAGTACCACAGGGACCAGGTTATAGCTATTATGTCTCAGCCTTTTCGGGGAAACAGACAGTAGCAGATTGTACCGGAGGCAGGCTAACTACTTTAGCCTGTCTCAGGAAAATAGGGTTGACAAATGTGGGGCTTTGTTACTGAAACAGCGTCAGTAACAGACTCTGTCTGATGTTACTGGAGGTGGATGAATTGCAAACTCGGTAAGCGACTCTGGTTAATGGATTAGCGGTTAGCAAATCTGTGCTAGTCGTGGTAGCAGTGCTTTGTGAAGGAATTGTGGTGGGCGTAAACGAGATATGATCAGATTGGATGAATGACAAAAGGTCCCCAGCAGCAGAGACGGGTAGGTGCACAGACCAGGACTGAACAGACACTCTAGGGATGGCAGGTTTGTCAGTGCCCCCACTCCCACTCCAGATTGTGGTACCTCTATTTGGATCACCACTTTGGATCGGAGAGGGACTTTGACAAAAGTATCCATGGCGACGGTGCAATCTGTAAATCATGTTATAGCAGACCTGTCTTCTTCTCCCCCTGTCTCTCTCTCCCTCTCTCTCTCTACCAACAATTTGTCACCCTCTACTTTCTTTCCTCCCTTACCTTTTTCTTTCTCTCTACTGTCTTTCCTCTGAATACCACAGTTTTTCTATCACTTTTGTCCACCCCTCCACTTTCTCTTCTCTTTCACCTCTCTACACACCTTTTTTACTCTCTACACATCTTTATCCACACAGCTTCTCCCTGTTTACTCTCTCTATTCCCCTATTCTCTCACTATCAACATCCCTTCTCACCCCTTTCTCTCCATTCGTCTCTACTTCAAGTAGAGTCAGATGGCTGAGCAGTGAGGGAGTCTGGCTAGTAATCTGAAGGTTGCCGGATCGATTCCCCCGCCGTGCCAAATCACGCTGTGTCCTTGGGCAAGGCACTTCACCCTACTTGCCTCGGGGATATGTCCCTGTACTTACTGTAAGTTGCTCTGGATAAGAGCGTCTGCTAAATGTAAATGTAAGTAAATGGACAATTAAGTTTCCTCCCTTTGTTTCACTCACAACTTTCGATTTACCTTTGTCTTTATGTCTCTCCACCTCTCGCTCATAACCTGTTCTCACCTTGTTTCTTTAAGTGTTTCTGACAGTAATAGGGATGGGGTTAGGGTTAGGAGGCAGGTAGAAGAAGACACCGAACATTCACTTCATGTTCAATCGTCTGGTCTACATGCCAACGTGTCTGATAGTTAGACAGTGTAGTATTTGAGTGCGTGCATGTTAGTGGGGGCAGCATCCGCATGGCATGGCGTGACACACAAGGTGACCCCTCCAGTACCTTCAGCGTCCTTAGACACGTACAGGGAAAGCTTGGTACCGTACGGAATCCGTATAGAATCTGAACCAGGGGAGGAAGAAGAAAGTTACACAGTGACACAAACACGCACACAGACACACACTCAGTATAGTTTCATCTTCTCAAGGGACTGAAAACCCTGTTACAGAGGCATCATGGCCAGTCTAAGAGTTGGTCAATTGGATTCAAATAGGAAGCACCCAGGAACAGATATAGCATCTTCCTCCAAATCCCCTAGCAGCAAGCCCAACCCATCAGCCCAACAAAGTTACCATCAGCTACTGACCGCACACACACACTGTTGGGATCCTCATTTGGATGTGTGTGTGATGTTTTGAAGCTATTTCTGTCCGAGGTGGCCTGGTCAGTAGATTTACTGCTATTGTGTCTGATGATTGCTGCCTTGTCGGAACAGAGAGAAGTCAGCAGACGGACATCCTCCTTGTCTGTTGCCAGCTATTCTCTGTCCTTTGTGTGTGTGTGTGCACATAGGAGTGTTTGTCTACTCACAGTCCTTGTGAGTGATGAAAAAGACCATTTGCATCAGAAATATGTCCTCCACGTGACGTTACACAGCAGGAGAAAGTGGACCATTGTTAATCAGAGTCAAATGTAGGATGGAGGGATAGATAGATGGGGGAAAGGGTAGAGGTAAAAGGGGTGGGGGAGGTGGGGAGGAAGGCTGATATTGATCTGCCCATCCCAGTAGGTCTTGCTCTCCCTTGGGAGGTTTTGTTACTTTACCTGTGTTTGTGAATACGTGTGCCAGTCTACTTTATGGTATAACATCCCCTTGGAGTGTGCTCTAAATTATTCATTGCACAACTGCAGGTACAACACCGCAAGGCCCTATGGGAAAATTATCTTTCAAACTGCTACGACGAGCAAACGCTGTTACTGCAGAATCAAACTTATTCTAGACAGGCAGGCTTAAACACTGTGAGAGAATTCCAGTTCTTGAATTCTGCTGTTTTTCTACGTTTGGAATCGATGTGAGAGTAATCGTGCAGACTGCCATGATATGTATAAGCTCTTGTATCGATCCTGGGGTGACTCCGTTTCCAGGGGGGCAGTCTTACCATCGCCAAGGGGGGAGGGGAACACGGGCATCTCGTATCCGGTGGGTGTTTGAGGAGAACTCTGGGAACTGGTGTCTCTGGAGCTGCAGTTGGTGGCGGAGTTGACCGGAGCAGATGACACAAAGTAGATGTCCGACTGAGAGATGGAAAGAAGAGATGGGAGAACGAAACGGAATTAGAAGAATATAGAAAGAGATATGGCAGAAGGAGGAAGAGTATCAAAGAAGATAGCACAGGGCCGAGAGAAGGACAGAAAACACGGAGAGAGCGAGAGATGGGGTGGCAGAGGAAAGAGTAGGTAAAGAGTGGGACATTGACAGAGCCAGAAACAGAGAGGAAGGAAGACATAAAGAGAGGGGGATAGAGAAACATATTTAAAAAATAATTAGCAAGTCACGAAATGCCATTTGCATAGTCAGACAGTCTGATTTTGCGGCATGCTTGTTTCCATGTGCTGGGTGGTAAACCTCCCAGGGAATGACAATGACTATATTACTATTGCTCTCTGTGCAGCCTGATTGCAGCTAATTTCCATGTGGGCTAATACGGGCTGATTGCAGAGAGAGAATTCAGAGAGGGTTTCGCCTACAGTTCACAGCATTTAGCTTGTTTTATACTAGGATCACACTCGTGTTTGTAAGATACTTTTACTGATTAGTAGAGATCTTGTGTGTTACGCTGTATTGTATTCTGTTTTATTTTGTGTGATTGTGTTTATATTAGATTATGTTAGTATAAATAGTAGGACTTATCTGTCTGGTGATGAGGACACAACTATACTGTCCGGTTCAATCATCCTCACCCTGGATGCAGTCAACTGTAGCTCAGGAACTACAGCTGTGTACACCAGATTGCCGTTGACAACCAGTCGGATTTCGATGGAGTCTGTGGTGAAGGCCAGGATATAGGGGAACGCACAAACTACAACAACAACAACATCCGCAACATAGGTTAGGGCTCGTACTGCACCAAAATCACGTCACTGTGTTGTCTTGCTGTTAATTAATGACTGACATATTGTCAATAAAAAGTGTCAGAAGTATGGAGGAAAACTACTGGTAGTATTTTGTTATATTAACATATTAACAAGCAGCAGCTGTTTATTGCTAGAGGGGAAACACAATGTAATCAGTCTCACACAAACACACACAGACACCCACACAAACACACATAAGCAAATAATCCTCCTCAAAGATAAAAAAATAAATAAAACACTCAATTGTCGCGGGTGGGCCAGACCAACTGCATTGTTACCATGGCGACGGCTGCAGCCATCCAAAAGCTGGGATGGGGCGTGGCCTGGTTGCTGTGGTTACCTACCGATGGCGTTGGGCATCTGGTTCCAACTGAAGTGGAAGTCTGAGACGTTGGAATGGATCATTGGGGTGGAGCCACTGAATGGACACACCTTCTTGTAGTAACAGATGTCTAGAAAGAAGAGAGAGAGAGTGAGAAGAAAGATAAAGAACAGAGAATATGAACAGTCACACAAGAAAGAGTGTGGTAGACCCGTAACATACCAGTACAATCACAATATATAGTATTAAATATTTATGTGCAGAATCTAACCTACAAAACAACAACTATTTTTTTAAGTGTATCTCTCAGGAGGGATTAAATTCACCAGGTAATCATGCATTTTAATTACAATGTTTATCAATTTGATAAACAAGCACACACAAACACACACACACACACTCTTCTTGGGGAGAAAACATTTACAGTTGTAACACAGCAGCAGGCCTGCTTCCCCATCCTCGTACACATCGATGGCTGCCACGAAGTTTACCTGCACAAACATAACCCCCAACCTTAGTCAGCAACCTGAACACAGCATTGACAGAACCACGCCACTAAACATGAAAGGCCTCTCCAACCTTAGCTCCATATAAACAAGAATTGCTAGTATCTACAGATTACATGGGTTTACAGTTCTTTGTCTGTACATGTGTGTGTTAATCATGTTGACACAATAAGTCCCTCACTAGTTCATTAGTTACATGATAAGGACAGTTATTGTTTAGTTAGTTGTAATTCTGTCATTTTGTTATTTGTTTGCTAATGCGGGGAGTGCTGTTAGCTGGGACGCTAACAGAGCTGGTCCAACTGAAGCTGTGAGGAGCGAGGTTGTTAAAACAGCTGCCCCAGAGGCTCATTCTGTCCAAGGTGCCGAGGGAGAGTATTTACCCAGTAAACCAGCATGGTTGTTTGTGCTTGTGAGTATGAGAAGTGTTGAGTATGTGTGTGTGAACATGGGTGAATTTGTGACCCAATGTTTTATATACAGTAAGAGTGTGTGTGAATGTGTGTGTGTGTGTATCCAGACCCGGTTGGCATCTACGTGGTGCAGCCGGTAAGCGTCTCCAGTACTCTCATTGATCAAGTCAAACTGGTGTTTGTACGCCACACAGATCATGTTGTCATTTTCCCCCGTCGGCCCGTCAACCAGCGCCATGACGACTGGGGGATCACAGAGGCAGATTTCCTGCAGAGGAGTCACAGGCTCATTAGTATGTACTGTATACAGGAGGATGTGAGTGCATTGTCTTGTGTGTGTGAACCCACCCGTATGTACTGGAACTCCTCCACTGGTGAGTCCGCTCCTATGGCAATGGCGCCAAACCCGTCAGGGCGTGGCTGTTTCCTGGTGATTAGGAGGAGCTTGTTCCTTATGGCCGCCACGATGCGCAATTCCACCCCGTGGTGTGTGTTGATGGAGTAGAGATGACAGCCTGGTGGAGAAGAATGGAGGGATGAGAAAACAGGTGGGGCAGTTAGTGGAGAGGAAGATAAAGAAAGAGAGTAATATAAAATACAAACTCAGACTACTAAATACAGTTTCCCTGTATTCTCTTTTTCAGAAAAACAAGACATACAAAACAAAACCACAACTCAAGACTCAAATAAAAAAAACAGTTAATGTTAGGCTTCATATCTCGCCAGCTTTTTCTGAACCTGGATGAGTACTAAGAGCAGCTCTCTCTAGAGCTGGTTATGGGCTAGAACGATAGGGAAGAGAGTTATAGGGAGGTGGAAGAAAAGAGAAAGAAAGACATAGAAAGAAAGAGAAAGAGAAAAAGGGGTTATGAAAGTGAAGTGTGGGGTGAAGAAGAGAGAAAAGGAGGGGTGAGGAAGAGAGGGAGAGAATAGTTTGGCTGTAGTACAAAATGTTGTGTATTGTATGTGCTTCTAGCTCCAGGATAAACCGTTATCCTTGAGAGGGATTGTGTGTGCTTACCTTTAGTCTTCTCCAGCTTGTTCTCTCGGCTGTCACACTTGCTCCTGACCAGCTGCCTCTCCTCCAGTCCTCTCTTGAGCATGCTCAGTCTGAACACATAGAGACGAGCATCTTTCCCTGAGTGGGGAGACAAACCCAATCAACACTGAGATACACTAACCTACTTCCACGGACCTTCCTTCTTTAAGGGGATGATACATGACAACAGTCATCATACTTCCAGAGAGATTCAGCAACACAAGGTTCTTATTATTGGGGATATATCCATTTAGTCATTTAGCAGACGCTCTTATCCACAGCGATATCCTTACATAGTGTTTTATTATTTTGTTCATTCATTCTGTTTGTGCAACCACCCATAGGCAAGCAACCTATGGGTGGTTGACAAAGATGGCTGGACGGGGATGGACAGGGATGGCTGGATCCAAGCGCAGAGCGCAGGGGTATTCATTATAACAATAGAAAACAGGAGCAAAAAAAGGTTTCTATAAAAAGTAGTTACTTCAAGATCAGTACTAGCAGGTTTGGTAGTCTGGTAAACAGACAAACAATACCTCACAAAGGACAGGGTGTGAAGCAGTTTAAGTAGTGGCAATAAGTGTCAGAGGGAGAACAGGAGAGTGGAATTTGCAATCAGTACTCTGACGAGGACCGGGATCTGCTGTGAAGGCTGCGTTCATGAAGTCCGGTGAAGGGTTTGCATTTCCCAGCCCTATGGAAGATTGCGGAACAGGCGCAGGGACAGACCTTACACTGCCAGTGCTGAGGGTTGGTGAATGAGCTGACAGAAGGCTTGCCTGGACCACTATCATATAACATGCTACTGTGCTTTTCTGAGATTAATGTTAGGCTTAATTTTGAGCCTCTAAACTGAAAAACACTGATCCACACACATTCTGTACGTGTAACGAGGATGCAGACTCAGGGAAGGTCCCAAATGCAGGGGGTTTATTAAACAGGGTCAGGGTACGGTCCAAGATCAGGTTACCAGCAAACAGGGCAATAGGGACAATCCAAAGACTTGGTCGAGGTACAGGCAGCCGTTCGTTCACAGGCAAACAGGGTTTAAAGGGGTAATCCAAAAGCAGAGTCTGTGTTAAGTCAGTCAGTCAGTCATATTTATTTATAAAGAACATTTAAAATTAAAAGCTGCTGTACAAGAGCGAATTATTAAAACACAACAGACACAAAACACAACCACAGACGATGCACAAACATTTAAGAGGCAAGGGTAACAATACACACATGACAGGACTAGATAACGCATAGTCAGCAAAAGACGTAGTTTAACACTTTGCACTGAAACTATGGATGTCATGGATTTAAATTGGAAGTTAAATGACACAGGTGAAAAAGCTTAATACTAATGAACACAGAAAACCTAATTCTACGGGGAGGCGGAGTGCAGCCACTTGGTAGGTAGCTCAGTGGAGATGGGTGTTACAGTACACACACACAAATGCACACACACATTCACACACACAGGCATGCTCACACCCATACATAAGCAGTTTCTCAGTGAGAGCATTCCTCTAAGAAAGCCCAAAGTGGTTCTACGAACGTCTTTTTCAATTCCTTTTCAAGTGAGAGAGTACGAAGGCTGTTTTTTTTAGAGCAAAGCTCTCAGGCGTATTAAGTTGAAAATAGTTCAATTTTGAAGTAAATCGGTGCAGGGCGTTTGGTAGAACCCCAGTATTTTTTTCTAAATGGCCCTGTCTCCTTTTCTGACAGAAAAGTGCTCAGGGATTTCAGGATGTTTGTTTGGTCTCTGTGTTAAAGACATCATCTGGAGCATGTCTGCCTCTGATGATGCAGGCTAACACTCAACCTTAAGACTATTTCGCATTCTTCTTTTGTTCTGACAAGTTGATTGACAAGCCTGTGTATAGATTTCTCTCTCTGTCCACCTCCATAGTAAAACAGTGGAAAGGTCATCTCAATAGGTCATCATAATCCTGCTGGAGCCACACACACACACACACAAACACGCACACACATACACACACACACACACACATGCATATACACACATATACTGTATGCAGCATACACACACACACACACACTCAGACACAGAGAGAAATCAATGAGTTCACTGGAGCGACTGAGTAAAACAGCAAGAAAGAAGCGAGTGAATGTTCAACGCAGAAGAAAGAGAGGGAGAGAGCAGGGGAAGGGGGCTGGGGCGATATGGAAAGAAAGGGGGGGACATTGTCTAGAAAAGAAAGTGTAGGGAAAAAGAGGAATAAACAAGCCCCCTATGAAAGTATATGAATTTGTAGATGTATGGACAAATATTGGGACTTGACTGGATGCTGGATGGATCAAAGGATGGACAAATAAATAAAAGTATGGGGTCAACTTTCCTTTACCTTTATCTGCCCGGGTGATGAGCAGGTCCTGAGGTTCTAGAATGTGCATCTGCTTGACCACCATGGTCTTGTCAAACACCTGCACTGGAGGCACCGCTGGAAGTTCTGCAAGATAACACAGAAAGATACGATCAAACTCTGTAACATTGACCCCAGGGGCGTCGCTAGACCCTTTTTACTAGGGCACGTGCCCCAGTATAAATCTGCTGTGCCCCAGTACAAAAAAATGTGTTAAAAGTTTGAGTTTTACGTCAGTGCATTCATTTATATTGATAATCCTGGAAAAATAAACACTGTATCCTAACTAAAGAAAGTACTAAAGAATAATAGTCCAACGGATCATCTTATTTTGACATAATAACCACATTAATCCAATTTGTTATATTGAAGCTCTAAAAACAGTATTTGCAAGTCATTGCGAATAAAATTGTCTATTTTCTCACATGAATTGACTCACATTAACTATTGTCCCTACCAAAGCCGATATCAAATTTACGTCCCTGAACTGTACGTGAAATGAGTAGGGGCCTGTGCCCCAGTAGAGCTTCTAGCAACGCACTTGAGTGACCCTAACAACCCTGATCTAACATTGTCTCAGAATGTGTCTTTTCTTGGTGAAGTGACCAGCTGCTAGCCCTGTCAGATAATATAACTACCAGAAGACAGAGATGTCTGCAGGGGTTGAGGGAAACAAAAAAAAGACTATATGAAAATAGAGTACTCAGAGCAGTGATATTCTCAGTTTTTGTACAGCACTACAGAGCAAGAGTTGAGTCTGTCAGACCCACCGGTGTTTGCAAGCATTGGATCAGGTGCTGAAACACAGTGAAGCAAAACGTTAAACTATAAATTACTATTGATGGGATTATTAATTCTGTTTTAAAATCCAGAATAATGATCTGGATTACAGTTTTTGTTAAAAAATTACGTCATACAAATTTCAATGGCTAACGGAGATAATGACAACATTCTACTAATGATTCAGATCAACTCACCGTCCAATAACATTACCCCTGCCATCTCCGTGGCAACCAGCAGTGACTGACCCCAGGAGTCGGCACACACGGTCTCATGGGGAAATGTACTGCAGAAAGACTGGGACTCCCAGGGCTGCAACACACACACACACACACACACACACACACACACACACACACACACACACACACACACACACACACACACACACACACACACACACACACACACACACACACACACACACACACACACACACACACACACACACACAGGGTTTAGAATAGATTTGAGAAACTGTGTCTAGGGACTCATACCCATCCCATTATAGGTAATTGAAAGACCTAGTCAGATGCTCACCTCCTTCCTACACAGGCCTGTGGTCACCAAACTGGTGGGGGCGTCTCCTCTCACTATGGTCTTCAGCTTCAACGCCTGGACAACACAAAAACGTGTGTTTATACAAGTGTGTACTTTTTGTTTGGTCCATATGTGTGTGAGAAAGAGAGAGAGAGCAAGAGAGAAAGAGTATGTTACCTGTCCTATTCTGACAAACTCAGCCTGTCGTGCCTCCTCCTTTTTACGTGCGGACTTGGGCGACTCTGGGAGCACGTCACTGAAGGAGCGTCTGTTCAGCATGTTCTGAGGAGAGAAGGGAACCTACACATGGGAGACCAGCACACACATACACACACATACACACACATGCACACACAGATGCACAGAGACAAACACACAAGCAGAAAATGGTCTCAGAGACAGACCCTGGCAGGAAGCAGCATGTCAGCCAAGAGAAGGGTGAGGCATGTGTCAAAAACAACTGGAGAGGGAGAAAGAGAGGAAGAGAGAGAAAGGGGGGGGGAGACAGGCCTGGTGAACACAAAAACACGTTTGTGTGAGGTAACGTGTACTTTATGCTCTGTTTGTTCCTATCTGTGTGTGTGTGTAAGAGAGAAAAGGAGCCTCTTTAGAAAGAAAGACAGCATTGCAGTATATATTTTGAGGCAGCAGGCTGAGACTGAAGGAGACTGCAGTGGAAAATAACAAAACGAATTACAATTAAATAGAACTGTGGAAAGCAGAGTAGAATAGATCACACTAAGACGATGGAAGAGTGGAATGTTCCGGACAGTGGGATTAGGAACAATTGCTAAATGGAATAAACAATAAATGATCAGACCCCACTACTACATTCATGTTCTTAACTCAACAAATATGACGTAGTCCCGACCAGAGCATATATGACCATATTCAGCCTGGCCTGAGTCCAGACCCAGAGCTGAGTCTGTACCTTGTGGAGATCTGGGATGAGGTCCTGGTAGAGGGATCGGATAAGCATGTCCAGAGTCCTCTGACGTTTCTGAGCAAACGTAGGCGTGTCCAGGGTGGCTTTCTCCCCATTGATTACTGCAGGAAGGAGGGATAGCCACAGTGGGGAAGAGAGAGGACAACAGAGGAAATGAGGGACAGAGTGGGAGAAAAAGAGGCATAGGGTTGGAGAACAGAGAGGATGACATGGAGAGACAACTACATGTTGATCTCGGCTTAACAGTACTGATTCAGACAGCTCTGTCCTTGGTGACAATCTTACATTTGACTAGCAAAAAGTCCCTGAATTCCTGGTGGTCTGTAAACACAGGTGGGGAGGGAAGGGGAGGTCCAAACAGGGGAACACTCTCCTCTGAGAATATCTTCAACCTGGGACATTCAGACACACGCACACACGCACGCACACACACACACACACACACACACACACACACACACACACACACACACACACACACACACACACACACACACACACACACACACACACACACTGGGTATCATTGTAAAGGTATGCAGCTAAACAACATATCACTGTCCTGGTCACACACATATTGTAAGGTAAACACACATTGTTCAGACACACAGTGTTCCCCTAGATACTTTAGGTAGTAAATAACCTAGGGGTTATTTACACAACCCCTAGGTTATTTACACAGTGTAAAAATGAAATTTTTACTAAAAGGTGTAAAAGATTATTTGTTGGTCATGTGTCAACAAACTGAATTTAAATGTCAAGAGAACATGATTGTGAAACAAAGCCTGACTCACCTGTAACTGTCGTTCTGACTGTTATATCTGACCAATGCAAAAATATCTGACAAAGATGTTGAGGAAGCAGGCTAGGTGAGTTGTTCTATCACCATCACTATTATCATCATCTACATCATCATCATTGTCATCATCATCTAACTCAATAAGGGATACGTGTGAAGTGGGAGCGAATCATGGACGGTTTGAAGGATGGTGAGGCGTCATCTCCCTCCTGGAATACGATGGAGACTATGTCGTTCCCAATATGTCTCTTCCTCTCCACCTGAGAGAGGATAGGAAAGGAGAGGAATGGAGTGGAGAGGACCAAAGAAGAGAGGAGAGAAAGAAGAGGACAGGGGATGAAAGGAGAGAAAGGCGAGGAAAGTAGAGGAGAGGAAAGAAGGTAAAGGACAGGAGAAGAGATGAGAGAAGATGAAATAAGAGGCAGAGAAAAGGAGGACAATGGAAACGATCCAAAAAGTGAGAAGGAAAGAATGTTCAAAAGTGAGTGAATATCATTAGACACCAGTAGGGAGATGCCGTGGCTCTGGCTCTGTAGATCAGATTGGTGATATTGATGTTGTAGCCAAACACAATTAGCCGACTGTAAAGGTTGACTCATCATGAGCAACATCTCAAAGATAGCTCTCCAACTTCCTTTGATGATTAGATTGTTCAGTGGAGTGTGTGTGTCTGTGCGTGTGTGTGAGTTTGCATGTGCGGAGAGTGGAGGTTGTTGTGTCTCAGAGCTCTGTGATTGACCCCTGACCCTTGCAAGCTTGTTAAGAAGCCACAGTGATTAGAGCACTTTCCTCTGCAAGCTGTGAAGCACTGTGGAACCCTGACATTGGTGAACACTTCTCCTTTCATCCATCCCACCATTCATCTTTTCCTTCCTTGTCCTCTCACATTCTCTCATCACTTCCCTCTCTCATTTTTTCCACTCCTCATTCACTCCTCTCTCGATATTCCATCCATCACTTTCTTTTTCTCTCTCTCCTCTCTTTCCCAGCCTCTCTCCTTTCCCTGCTTGAACAGAACCATGCACCCCAAGGCAGAGAGGGTTGAAGTACAGACCATAATAATATCTAAAACATACAACATATAACACATACACACCACACACACCAACATGTTTGTGTTTAGAATTGGATTGGATTCATTTAAAACAGTCCAATCGATTTAATAGGGAATGCCAAACACACCAATCACCCCTCCTGTGATCCTGTCAGTTCTTAGAGACTTTCACTGAAAATGTCAAAACATGTTCATTTATTTGTTTTGTGTGGACCTGCAAGTCTGTGACATTGTCTCATAAATCAATGTTTTTTATGAATTTAAAGGAATTTGATGGACAAATGTGATGTGTACAGTATTTGTTTAGCCTGAGTGACAGTGTATGATAGTCTCTCTATGTCTCTCTATCTCTCTCTCTCTGTTTATCTTGGTAAATGGCCTGCCACCATTTTTCCCAGAATTTCAGCTTTGTACATTAATGCAATGGATACACACATCACACACACTGAAACAGAGACATACAGACAGACACTCAAACACATGCAAACACACACTCATACAAAGACAGACACACATAAAAGCAAACGCACGCACACACCTGCTGCTTATTCTCCTTAGAGTAGGGGAGCATGGTAGAAACATGGAACATCAGCTCATGGCCCTGGTACACTGTGTAGATAGAGTTCATTCCTGTGGTATCATCTGGAAAAAAAGAGAAAAAGAGAGAAAAAGAGAGAGAGAAGGGAAGGTGGAGGGGGGGCGGGCATGAGTGAAAGAATACAAATCTGTTCCAAGAGTGTTTTTATGCAGTGAGAGAGTAAGAGAGAAACAAGAAAGAGATAGAGAACCATCGAAAAAGCGAGACTGGGAAAGAAAAAAGGGAAAAGAGAGCAAGAGAGAGAAAAAGAGCAAAGGGGTGAGAGGAAGAGGGGATGCAAAAGAATAGAAAGAGGCGGAAGGGCCTGTTACTTACTCTTGGTGTCTAAGCCTCCTCTGTAGCCTGCCCAGCCCTGTAGGGATATGCTGTCTCCTAGCAGGTTTAGGAACTTATCAAAACTTTCGCTGCCCATTTCTGGAGGACATACACACATAGGAGTGTTGGCTGAATTTAGACAGGTTCTTTGCTGAAGTGAATGTGAATGAGATGAAAGAGAGACTCACCATTACTAAACATCTCATCGTCTGTCAGCTGGCCATCTTTGGCGTACAGAACACCAAATTTAAAATTGACAGAACCCTGTAGAGGATTAGTTGAAATCACAGCCTGTTGAACCCAACCTATGAACTGTACTGTGTGTGTACGTGTGTGAGAAAGACAGAGGGAAGGGAGAGACAAGAGAGCGAGAAAGAAGAGGGAAGGGAGAGACAAGAGAGCGAGAAAGACAGAGGGAAGGGAGAGACAAGAGAGTGAGAAAGAGGAGGGAAGTAGGGAGGAAGAAAGGGAGCAAAAGTGGGGAAAGAAGCGGAAAAAAGATAGAGAGGAGAGAGAACTAGAGAGAGAGAGGATGAAAGTTCAGGACAGATACTCTACCTACCTCCTGTTCCTCTAACACCAGGAGGTCCTGCACAAGAAATCTGTGTCAGTTTAACCGTTGTTACCTTACACTCACACAGGATGGACGCACTATTGCACTCTGTACATGTCACGGACACACACACACAAAACAGTGTGGACCAGTGGCTCTCACCTTCTGTATATCTGGATTGAGTATCTCCCTGGGCCCTTTTTCAAACCTGTCTAGGTTCATAGCACTGGGAAAGAGCGAGATAGAGAGACAGAGGGAGATCATTTATGCCAGGGCCGTAATCATAATATGATACATCCCCCCAATATTCAAATCTGGTCAAAATGTCCCCCCAATTTATTGATTTAAAAATATAAATTAAATATAAATGTGCTACGCTACGACAGGCAACAACACACGCTGTCCAAAATTATCATAAAAAATGCAATCATATTCAAAACTAAAATGTTTTGACATGTTGACTCCATGGCTACAGTCTTGATTTATGCCACAGAATAGATTGCGTCAGCGGCTGACACACTGGCTCACACTGAATCAAACACTTGATACCTTCACTTTGTGATAATCTAATGTTATATATTGTATAATTTTAGTATTGTAAGTACTGTATTAGCATTTCTTTCTTTCTATTTTATCATTATTTTTGTAGAGAGGTACTATATTATGTGCAATTTCTCACTTTTTGGCTCATCATTAGGGAGGTAGAGAGAGGGAGAAAGAGGTTTAGGAAGAGTCTGTCAGTATGAACATCTTTGTAACTCTCACCTTAGGATGGATTTGACTGATAGTGTTTTGGTGGGACTGTAGGGCAGACTGATTTTCAGGGTGCCCTGAGGAAAAGGATGATAGAAAGAGAGAAATTAAGAAAGAGAGAAAGACAGACAGACAGAGAGAGAGAGAGAGAGAGAGAGAGAGAGAGAGAGAGAGAGAGATAGAAAGAGAGAGAGAGAAAAAGAGAGAGACAGAACAGTGCTCACTCATTCATGCCAATCAAGCATAATTTAATTGAACTGAACATTTAATTAAACTGAGAGAAAGAGAGAGGAGACAGAAGATCGGTGAAAACAGTAAATCAGACTTATTCCTAAACTGAACTAAACTAAACTTACTTGAGACTAACTAAGAAGCTTATTCAGACTGGCATAACACAGTTGCAGTATTCTAGTAGTAAGTATAGTAAGTGAAAACCTACATCCAATCCACACACATGCACATACCCACCCACCCAGACCCACACCAACGCCCACACGTTTTGTTTATTTATCCTTGTGGGGACTATATTTGTTTCCATAACCCTAACCCACAACACCCCCAAAAAACTAAATCCCAGAGATATAGCAATTGATGTAGGGACCAAGAACATTTCCCCACAAGGAGAATGTTGCTATCCTTGTGGGGATTTCAAGGCTAGTAAAACAAGGCCACACACACAGCAGTGATACTCACACTCTTCCTCCAGAGAATGGCCCGGTACTGAGGGACCCGTTGGTTGTTCTGGTCTGACAGAACCACAGACAGGTAAAAAGGGTTCTTCTCGGCATCTGTACCCACATAGTTCTGGTGGACTGGAGGGGGAGAAACACACAAACACAATTTAGTGAATGAGCAAATAACATCATATATTTGTGAGGAATTCAAATGTTCTCATCAAATTTTACAAATAGTGAAGACACTTAAGTATAGAGAGATACAGATAACTCTATCCATACAGCATCATGTCCTCCACACTGGTAAACCCTCCCCCCACCACCCATCACGCACACCTACGGGTTTACACAGCTACAGTACACCCATGTAAGTGGGTCGTAACTGTAACTGCGTGTTGATACAGAGTAGCTATTTCATGTAGTCTCGTTTCTATCATTGAAGAATCCACAAGCCAATGTTGCAGATAAACAGCTAGACAGTGATATCTTCACTAGTGCTGCTCTTGACACACATGCAATATAATTGAAAGCACTATTAGATTGCTTGTTTGGTTTTGGATGGATCAGGGCATTCACATGGTAACACATTTTAATCATGGCCATCCGATCAGATGCTCCGGTCTGCAGCCTGTAAGGTTTACAGTCTTGTGTGTGTGCAGAAATAACTCCTCATGTTGACAGACTGATTACAGGAGGAGCCAGCTAAATACTAATAGTGTTAGCCCTTTAGGATGAGATTCTGGTTACTGTCTGCCTCCTCTGGCTGTGTGCATATGTGTGTGTGTGTGTATGCTTATGCAAACAGCAAAACGGAACCTTTCCCCAGGAAGTATTTGAAGAACCATCTGGTGTGGTATTCTGGGTTCTCCAGATGGACATCGGTTCTTCTCCAAGTTCCTGGAGTGTAGTCCGTAGTCTGTGGGAATCACACGTGCAAACACACAGAGCATATTTTTACCTTGTCATCATAAAGAATACAGCGACTCCGTACAGTTTTGTTCCAAGGAGAGGCTGATTACAACCCTACTACATGCGTCACACACACATTTGCATTGCATTTGCATCAGGCAACATCCTGTTTTGTATTGTGTATGCCGTACATATGTGATATGTAAATAGCCTATATGTGTATTGTGACTGTAAATTGTTGTTGATGTTTATATAGTCATGTGTACATGATATACAGTAGTTTTCTCTATATATTGCTATATATGTATTTATATCTATATTCTTAATATATTCCTGTATTTTAATCCTTACTATCTCCATTTTGTTCACCTGTCTTGTGGCTGCTGTGACACCCACATTTCTCAGTCTGGGAATTAATAAAGTATCTAATCTTATCTTTTCCCAAAACCCTAATTCCCACCTTAACCCAAAAACCTAATGTAGACCCTTAACCTCACCCTAAAAACTATGACTAACTCCTAATCCTTAATGAAATTCTAACTCTATCACTAATGCTAATCTAAACCATGAACCCCCTAAAAGCCCCTAGAAATAGCATTTGAACTTGTGAGGACCAAGAAAATGTCCTCAGAAATAAAACATTTTACTCTTGCTTTAATGTTCTTGAGGGGACTTCTGGTCCCAACAAGAATAGTTAAACAAGGCTGCACACAAACACACAAGCGCAGAGTTGTGTCCACAGGTTGTGGTGTGGAGATGGAGAGAGGATAATATCCTGTGTTATCTCAAGATCTCCTCCCGTCAATGCCTCTGTTAAGCCATCCGTAAGTCCCCAAAAATCAATACACTTCCTTCTCATTGAGTTGCTTCACACACACACACACGTACACACCCACATATACACATACAAACACATGTACCACAGAGCCAACAGACAAACCAAGGCACCAGTCTGACCACCAAAGCAAACCAGAATGCCAGGTAAACCACAGTAAGACTCACAAACCCTTCTCCTAAAACCAACAAGAAGAAAGGGTTTATCACTTCCTTATCTTTCAAGAGAGGCTTCAAAGGGTCCTACTCCCTACTTGCTCAGCATGGGGTCAGAAGGAAGAGCATATGGCCCTACAGTATTTAGTTATCCAGTAGACAAAGGAGTCTGAGTAAAACTGACCATTTATGGATTTACAAACATTCCTCAAGGACCACACGACTCAGGGATACTTTGATGACAGTAATTGATGTGTTATAATGTGTGCTTTTCTCATATTTTAAAATGTTGTTTTAATTGATGTTTGATCGTAACTTCCCTAGGTAGAGATAAGTCCGTCAATCTTGATATCCATATAATTAAATTATACTAACAAATCAATTTTTCAATGTTGTATAGTTATTTTTTGAAGTATAAGCAATGCATGAACACTTTAAGCCCTGAACCCAAAGTTACATGCCATTTCACACCTATACGCGAATCCCAGGAACGCCCATCTTGAGTAACTGACCAATGGACAGATTCACCTTCACAAAGACACCTCCCTTTTCTTATGGTTTATAAAAACCCACAACGAACAATCGGCCCCGCTTTTTCATAGGAATTTACCTGAAGTGTTTGCGACACTGTCTAACCTATTCTTCATAAGAATAGGTTAGACAGGTTTTAAATATAAATCAGGTATATTTATTCTAAACAAGCAAACCATGCTACACACACGTACGCACACACACAGACACACACACACACAGACACAAACAGGTGCAACAACACACATGCACGCATACATACACACACACACAGTTAAACACACATATTTACTGACATGAGAAAAGGTTGTAGAAGAGATAAGGAAAAGGTTTGTTTGGAGAGAAAACATTTAAGGTCGCCATGGCAACTGCTAAGTGCTTGAGCACAGGGGGTTGCTGAATGGAATAAAGGCTAAAAATGGACACCCCTCCTCACCACCACACCGGAGGGGCCATGGACTGCTATTGATATTGTTGATGTGCGGTGTTTTAGCAAGCATGATGACATTCCTAGATTCAAAGTGTCTAGGAATGTGTAAAAGTGTCAAGCAAATAAACTGAAAAACGATATGAAATGTAAAGCATGGATTTAACAGGGTTATATGGACTATAGCTCAATTGCTGTGTTTGAGTATGTGTGTATGTCTATGTGTGTAATGGGGGTTTGGTGGGGGGCCTGAGGAATAATGTGTATTATGTAGTGAAAACATTTACAGAAAAAAAAGGTGTCAAGAATAATCCTAATACCAACATGAAGACGGAGGTAAAAAGCAGGCGAGTCTCAATAAAACCCCCGGTTGTAAAATTACAACATCACTTTTAGCTCTCTAATTGCTAATTTCTTTTTTTGAAAGACCACATTTTTTCCAATGGTATTGCAAGGCAAGACAATATGATGTAAATGTGGTCTTTCCAAAAAATACATGCAAATGAGAGCTAAAAGTGATGTTGTAATTTTAAATCGGGTCTTACTGGGTTAACTTTATAGGTAATGAGAATTGTATTCTACTGTGGCTGAGCTTTGGGACGCGTGTGTGCATGCGTGTGTTTGCCAGAGGTCCAGGACCCCTCACCTCATCTGATGAGCCGTTCTCCACTCTAAAGCGTCCAGCCCTCTGAATGGCCCCGTCTGCATCACTGGAGATCAGCTGGAGAGATGAGGGGGGAAGAGGGGCAGGAAGGGAGGGTTGGAGGCACAGAGAGGTGGAGGGGAGCGAAAAAGGGGGAGGGAGGGATGGTAAAGAGGCATTATAGGAGGGAGAAAGATCAGACAAAACTTTCTAAATGAGACAGCGTCAATCAGAGGAAGCATCTGGATGAAAAGTGACATGGTGTTAGAGGAACACAGAAAACACCTGGTCATGCTACACTAGCAGCCATCAGCAGAGGACCTGCAACCTAAACTGAACATACATCTGGTTCACACTCAGTCATTCTTCCTCGTTATTCTGATGTCATCTGCCCCCTCTACTGACACCCTTTACCTATTTGTTTGTTTTCTTTGTTGATCTTTTTATTCCTTTGCTCCCCCCTCTTTGTTTTCCTCTCTCTCTAGCCAGTATACTCATCAACTATTTGCTGACTCACCTCTCTGTGGTCAGGACATAGAGACAAAACCAAAGAGAGGGAGAGAGAGAGAAACTGAGAAAAGAGGGAGAGAGAACAGCCCAGCCCATTAGAACTGAACATTGTATTCTATGCTACAGAACTCCAGTCTGAGTCTTGGCATGTCAGCTCCAGGGGGGTATTCCAAGTAGCGGGTTTAATGAAAACTTTGAGTTGTTTAACCCTGAAAAGAGGCATACTCTGAGTTCCACGTTCCAGAAAGAGATGTAACGAAACCTTTTGGTAAGTTTCCATGGTAACTTACTCCTTGAAACTAACCTGCTCGCTAGCAGGTTTTCCATGCCAAACTCTGCGTTTCTACCGATCCCCTCCCACTTTCTTAGCCTGATAGCGTTGGCAGACACGGCATATCATTTCCTGATTCAGCCGAGCGATCTCGAACAAAATTTAATTCTCTTAGTTAAATGCCGGGAGACGATTTTAAGACTGCGGTTTGATGTACTTTAATTCCCTGATGAATACCTAAGTTAACGTCACCGTTTCCTGTCACAATCTGTCATTTATTCTAGCAACATTCTCAGCCCTTAGGTCTTCATCGATGGTGTTACTCGCCGTGGATTTGCACTCAGAATTGACCAAATGCCTTTTGGCACTGAAATAAAGACAAATAATTGAAATTATATTTGGTCTTCTTTATTGCCTACAAATAGAAATCCAACAATGAGTAGCCTTTTTTCTATCGGCTATTGTTCCTACAATTTACATGATTCATATGATTCCTACAATTTACATGATGTAGGCTACCGTCCTGTAACTGTTATTTCAGCAAATCTATTTCAACATTGTTGGGGGTCAATATATTGGCCAAAAAAACGAATAATACCAATACCAATGGAATTACAGTTATTTGACTCTTTTGGTTAAATCAAAGCAAGAATGGTCAAATTAAGGTTAAATAATATAATCATTTTATCATATTGCAAATGAATGCAATCAATTAAGTTAACTCTTATGCCTACTTTACCATGATTATTGTAAACCAGAGATAGAAAGCATGAAGTGAGGAAGAAGGAGTAGGCCTAAGCCAAGCCAGAGCTGAGGAGAAGGTCTCAGGATATCAAGAATCCACAGAACAATGCTTCACAATTCCTTTTATACCCAAGAACAACTACAATCACACCAGAATCTTGACCCTTACTTATGTTTAGCAATGCTACAGTAAGTTACAAAGATGTGAGAGCCATCAAGTTGAGACTCCATTCAGTAACTCCATATTTTACCATATGAGAGGTGGATAGCCTTACAAGATCAGCATTTATTCTTCTGCCTTAGTACAACATCTCTTGGTCAAAATAGAAATTCAGCAAATTCAACAATTAATATTAATGTAGGTTATTGTTCTACAATTAACATCACCTGTGACCATGCATCCTCCCGTAACTGATGTTCCAGTAAATCTTTTTGGAGATTAGCCTTTATTCTTTTACCTTAAGTAGGCCTACACCATTTCTTGGTCAGTTTTTGGCACTTTCTTCACGAGGTGCAATTTGTACAACTCATTTACTTGTAACTGGGTATACATGAGATTACATTAGCAACATTTCACAGTTCCACATGCAAAATTCACTTGACATTAAATGAACATCTCACTGTAGACATCATCCATACTCTGTTCAACAGGACCAGAATGTGCAAATCGTTTTTTTTATATTAATTATTCTCACAATGTCAGTGTTACTGACAGTTCCGTACAAGCCTGTAAATAAAAGTAGATGTTGAGAGAACTACCAGTAGCTACATACATAATTCTCTGCATCCATTTCTGCGGCAGCAGTCAACGTCTCTTCGTCATCTTAATCATCATCATCATCATCATCTTTTGATGAAAAACATTCTGCTGGGGGAAACTGCTACTACAAATTGAAATAGGCACCAATTGATATTCACTTAGTATCATGTCGAATATGATTAAAACTGAGGTGACGTCGAGGCTACAATCACAAGCGTATAGCCTAAGCAAAATATGCATTAGCGGTTCGTAATATGTTTTTACATTTAATAAAACATTGAACACTTTTTTCTCCTGTAATATTAACAAACAGTGGGGTTAAATGTTCAATTTATGGACTGGCTATTGCCTTCAAATGTATGCATTGACTCGGCAGCAATTGTCTCCCACGCCACTTGTATACACTGCTACAGCCGTGTTGCTTTTTTCCTGGAATATGTGCTCGACCATAAACACGAAATAAAACTTGTATCTGAAGTTTGGTGGAGTATGCAAAGTTTTTTTTCGCCGTGTGCCATGGTGGATCCTAGAATCGGAGCTCCATTGATGTTGGCTTTTAATAGTTCTCATGCCCGCACTTAACTCTGAGTTGACGTACTCCGAGTTGAGTTAACAAATTCATATCAGCTTTTCTGGAACCGAATTTTCAGAGTTTCCCATGTTAGAGTAACTCAACTCAGAGTTCAGGGTTAATCTCAGAGTTTGTTAAACCCGCTACCTGGAATACCCCCCAGGTGTTTCTCCTAAAAGAACAGTTTCCATACAGAGTTCTGTCCCCAAGCAACCCCTCTGACTCGAGCAAAGAGAACAGCGCTGTGTTATTTCACCTGTATCTCAGCATGTATTTCCTGTTCCTGCCTGTTCAGTTGTTGTTTTGTTTTGGGAGTTTGTTGGTGGTGGGTTTTGTTGTTGTGTTGTTGCTGTGCTCTTATTAACAATAATGATACAGATCTTTGTTTAACAGGATCATTCAGTGACAACCGAGGACCAGCTGGAGCCTGCTAATGACGAAGGGAGGAGGAGAGGGGGATAGGATGGAGAGTAGAGAGAGAGAGGTTGGGGTGGGGGGTTGATGAAGAGCTATGGGGAAAAAAGTGGGGATTGACAAGAGAGAGGGAAGAGATAAAGATGAGAGTAGGAGATTAGAAAAGAAAGAAAAGCAAGGAGGAGAGGATTGGAGGAGACAGTCAGTGAAGTATCCATGCCGCATTCACCTGTCTCACCATCAACATGCCATCTTCTGTGATCACCGTGGAAAAATGAAACACCCCCCCTTACCCCTTTGAGCGAACAATGCCTGGTTGCCAGGCAACGGAATACGATATCTCTTTCTCTCTGCTCCCTGTCGCTCTTTTAACCCCTTGCTCCGTCCCTCTGTCATTCTTCCCTGTCTCCTTACCATCACTCTGTCCATCTCTCTCTACTATCTCCATCTTCTCCATCTCTGATCTGAATTTCCTTCTTCTCTTATGTTAACATCTCCTTAGTTTTCCTTTCATCTCCTCTCCTTTTCACATCTCTCCTTTCCTTTCCACTCCTCTGAGCCTAAAGGTCTCTGCACTGCCAACATGTCTCCAGACACAGAAAGGGGTGTGTTTCAGCAAAAGTAGGTGTGCGTGAGAGAAGCCTGTGTATGTGCATGAACATATGTGTAGAGCCTGTGTGCATATGTGAAAACAAGCGGAGCTGGTTCATGCGAGAGACGCGAGACATAGCGTGCCACTAGCAACTTGTCATATCACGCAGTCAGGGCACACCTTCTTAGCAGGGCGGGCTATTTATTCAGGATATCGCTGCACTCCGCATTGCTTAGTGCAGGGGTGTCGAATCCTGGTCCTCGAGGGCCGCTGTCCTGCATTTTTTAGATGTTTCCCTGATCCAGCTCACCTGATTCGAATGAATGGTCGTTATAACAACCCATTTAACTTAATTAGTCCATGTTGTTTAATTGTAACTTGTTTAACTACTTGCTCTTATGGTTCTTCCCTTTGGCACTTATTTTGGTTGTTCACAATATGTGCTTCATGTTTTGAAAAATCATTGAATGATCATGACATTTTAGATTTTCATTCAAATATTCATATTGATGATGCATTCACTTAATCAATTATGAGGCATTGCTTTCCCCAACACAAAAGTAGATAAACTACTTTTCTAAGCCAAAAGTATCGGTATTGGCAATACTGGCCCTGTATTTACTCCTTGGTATTGGATCTATACCACATTGTGCAGTGTCGCACACCCCTAGCAGCTGCAGAGTAAGGCGATAGAGGATCCCTCTAGATTGAAGAGAGCTTGATCGACTGGTGGAGTCTGCTTATTGTGTAATACTGTTCATTCACCAATCAGAGACTCTAACCCGCCCCCTGACTTGGTGACGGGGGACGAAGGATCTATTTTGCTGCAGAAAGTTACGGCTTGGATAAATGTAAGGATAAATAAATAAATGTAAGGATAAATAAATAAATGTGAACACATTAAAATGTAAATATAAATGTATGTGTATACACACAAATACATGTAACATTTATAACGTTAGGGTTTGCCTCGATATAGGCTACATATGTTTTAATTATTTCGTGAATTGTTAATAAAGCCTTGTTTAAAGATTTAAACATTGTGTTATGACCCTTTGACATATATTGCTTTTTCGGTCTTTTAAGCCGTCAGTTTAAAGTGTTTTATGGGTGGATTTGGAGCCACCAATAAGTCACTCCAATTTTGCGCACGAACCACTGAGCGGAGACAAATCTAAACGTTGCAATACCATGCTATGCCACTAGTCAATTTTTGAAAATGCATTTAGCCTTGTAGCACCAGCAAAAGTCTTTGACTATGGATCTGGCGACATGTTATCTTACACAGTAAAGTTATAGCATTTCTATCATTCTCCTCAGATTTTTACTGGTAGCAACCGACTACAGGAAACTCAGACTAATCACAGCCCACAGATACCTGGCCTACCCCTGCCAGATTCCTGCTGGATTCCTAGCGACACGTCGGGCTCCTGAGAGCACATTGCAGTTGGCACACACGAGTGACACTGAGCAGGCATTTTACCCAGCCATAAATCCATCACATTCACTCATGTAGCAGACGCTTTTATCCAAAGCGACTTCCAAGAGAGAGCTTTAGTGCTAGGTCAACAACAAGACAGCCCCAAAACAAACCAAGTACAGGCGTACATCGTGCATTTATGTAGGCTGTACCTACGGTGGCCCTGAAGTATGGAGGATCATAGGGGCCAAAACTAAATAAATAAATACTATAACACAAAGCTTAAATAAATGACTAATTATCTAATGTAATGCCTAATTGACATACAAAATATATAAATTACAAATTAAATGAGACACTAAATATATATATTAAAGTTTTTTTTCAAGTCTATATTGTTATGAGATTTTATGGTTGATTGGCCTACTTCTGTATATATATATGCAATTTATACAAAATAACGTGACAAAAGTTAGTCATGCAAGGTTGCTCTAGCTACATTCTATGGTAACCTTCGACGGCTCTGGTTTAGCTCAACAGCCTGCTAAACATGGCCGTCCCTCTTAACCAGTCAGGGGCTATCGATGGCTGTCCATGCTAATCAGGGACGGCTCTCTGAGCAGCATTGCCGTCCATGCTCTATGCTCCCCCTAGCGACAGCCGTCCATGCTATTCAGGGACGGCACTCTGAACAGCATCGCTGTCCATGCTCTATGCTCCCCCTAAGCGAAGGCCGTCCATGCTAATCAGGGACGGCACTCTGAACAGCATCGCCATACGTCCATCCATGCAAAGATCAAGCAACCATCGCCATCCGTCCATGCAAAAACTCAACCATGACGCTCTGAGGGATTTAACCCCTACTGGCTGCATGGCTCGGGTAGGCTGTCTCGCTGACGCATCAGGTGATGCCCTTCAACAGTCACAGTGGCACCTATCGGAATTAAATGGCGATCGCGGGTGACTTCTATGCTCTTCTGGCTTCGGCGTCGTAGCAGGCGCGCATTTCGACATTCTGTCCAAGTCCTGTGCGGGTCAGCTGGACGGATGCAGGTTGCATTTGTGCTGCACCTGCCGGACGATTTTGTGATCGATTTTGCGTCCTCGCACCCAGGGGCGGTCCTAGCACATTTGGCGCTCAAGTCGAGCTTCACTCGTGGCGCCCCCCCCCCTCCCCCCCCCAAAAAAGTTTCAAAAGTTTAAAGTTTAAAACTATTTTGCACAAAACCGGAATTGCAACTTTCAAACGCTATTTTGCCCTGCAAGACTGCATTTCTTTCAAATAAACACAACAACGATCACAACGATGAATAAACATTAAATAAAGAACAAAATCCCTGAGAAAATGTCAAGTCTGTGCTGAACTACGCTTTGGCCACGCCCCCCTGTTCAACGGTGCACACACGGTGCACGGTCACATTAGGTGCGTTCGACATGGACTGTGGCTGCATGAAACGACCGGCGAGAGTAGCCGCTTGCAGTCGGGGAGGAGTTGAAAACGACTCTGTGAAGTCGGACATTCCAGCTTCTCGTGGTTTGCTGCGTTGATGTCAGTCATGGCCGATCAAGCGCTGTTTGCTTACTTTACTTATAATTTAACTTAGTCTTTCCGTTAGTGAAGAGGTTGACTAAAACCCTTTCTTCAACAAATTTTTTATTCAATTAAACTTTTTCGAGCGTTGGCGAAACTAAAGGTGTCCGAATATTCCAAAACACGCGTCAAAGTTGTCGTGTGTGAGTCTGGCCAATCATGAAATTGCTATGTCGTCACTTGAACCCGTGCAGCTGCTCTTGAGAAAATGCGCTGGGCTACACAGCCGGCAGTTCTCGAATCGATCTCACGGTACTTTGATGGCGACGTCACAGTGACGTGTCCTCGGCGCCGTCTCAAGTCGGACAAAAAGTCTAACCAGGGGCCAGTTGCATAAACTTAGTTTAAGACTAGTCTTAGCCTTAGACTGTCTTAAATTGTCAGGTAAGACTAGTCTAATTAAGCCTGTCTGTTGCATAAATAGTAAGACTGACTTAATTTGAGGTAGAAAAGTTAGCCACCTCTCCCCCTGGCTAAACCTTGCCGTATGGGCTGAGTTGCTATGCCAACGATCTGTTTTAGTAGGCTACGTCATTATCTTAGCATAATGTATTACGAAAGGAATTAAGTGTTATTTGTAACTGCAGAAAATGTTTACGGGGTTCTGCTTTTCCGCAGAATAAAATGTTTTATTAAACGAGTGAGTAGATGACAACATAACTCACTTTATTGACGCTAGCACCAGCCATCTGCGTTGTTGTTGATAAATGGAAGTAGCGTTGGGGTTAAATTAAGAAACTTAAAAACGCATACACTATTTGTTAATAAGACAACTTTTTCAATACTGTATTCCTCCAACAGATATAGGTTTTCATAAGGTTAAAATGTATCAATCTTTCGCCGTTAAGTGTCGCTGTTTTGTCCGCCATCTTTTCTTTTTTCGCGAAGTGTCTTATTTTACCCATAACGCAGCGCGCAACAGGCTATCTAAGTCAGTCTTACGTTAGTCACTGATCTTAAAGCTTTATGCAACAGGTAAATTGAAGTGTCTATGGCAAGTCGGACTTAAAGTGGCATTTAAGTCTAAGACTAGGTCTATTTTTATGCAACTGGCCCCAGAATGCACTTTTTCAAGTCAGCCGCCTGCGGCGCCGCATGAAGTCAGGTCATGTCGAACGCACCTATTCATTCCCCCATCGCCTGCTAATAATGTTTTTTTAGTCTTCTGTTTTGTTGATGCCTGGCAAACAACAATCTTAGAAGGTCTGGGTCACTTGTGGCACATATTCACTCAGTTTAAGCAATCAATCTACCTGAACAAAATTAGACAAAACGGAATTCACCAAAATTTCATGACACAAAATGACGCAAATTGCGGTAGGCCTACAGCTGAACTTGAATGATGTTCCGACTGAAAGGCAATAACAAGGAACGTCAGAAGTCACTGGCTAGCGTTAGCTAACTATCTAGTAAGATTACATTCAATCCATTCGCTAAAGTTGACAATACAACACTTGGATTTTTACCATTCCTCACTTGTTGACAAATTGCCGTGTTTTCCTTAATGCCTAATGCAACAACACTACAAATATCTTAGTCGTTGCATAGCACACCCATTAGGCATTAAGGACATAAAGGAAGACAAACACGGCAATTATTGGGTGCGCTAGTGCAACGAGTGAGATATTTGTAGCTTTGTTGCACTGGCTATTGGCTTTATATGTGCGCCCCTATTTTAATCGTGTTTTTTTTGTATAACGTAGAATAAATGGACACATCATTTTTATATAGGAGGCCGCCTCTGTAAAATCCTGAAAGAACTAGGTAATTTGACAGGGAGTAGGGACACGTTCAATGCTAAGGTAAGCCCTACATATTTTCTTCTTAACTCAACTAAAGTGCCCGGGGAAATTCACGCATTCATGAAAGTTTTCTTACCTGGAATTCATCATAGGATAAGACCAGAATTTAAGGATTTACCTTTCCTTTGCACATTTCTCTTATTCTTCTTAAATTTCGCCCCGGATAGCTTTTGCCTCTTCATTATTTCGTTCTTCAAAGCTCTTGAACACACAAACTCTAACCAAACGCCTCACTGTGCTAGCATGTTCTGATAACACCAAGGAGGTACCGTACCCCTTCCTTTTTTAAGGGGTAGCCTATACCTGGCTCATTTTACGCTAATGTTAGATTTATTTTTTTAATGTCAAAATACTGGTTGGAGATATAGAAGGGGGCGCAAAAAAAAAATGCCCAGCAAAAAAAAAAGCAAAAAACTTTATTTCCTGGGCGCATTTTTTGACGCCCCCCTCTGAGTGGCGCCCTAGGCGACCGCCTTTAGACCAATTATCACCCTACGTCACACAACTGTCAAGCAGGCTCAACTGCGCATGTGGGTTGCAAAAGACGAACTTCTCCCCGTTCTATTACTCTTGTAGTGTTGTTCAGGTCATCATAAATCTCTGGCCACTGGATTGCAGGGCTTGATATTAACTTTTTGAGGCTCTTGGCCTTTGGACAAATACATTTACGTTCACTTCTATGCACAAAAGTCACTTGACCCCGATACCCTTAAATAGCCTGTCCAAGTGATCGGGCAAAACTAGCCTGGCTAACGGAGGTCGCTTTCTCAGGCAAATGACGAATGAAACAGACAGGTTAAAGAAATCCGAGAATCTTAAGCAGTCCTCCCTAACGTTTCTGCTGTAGAATGGAGTGAAATACAACATTGTGCACACTGCCAGTGAGCGAGTCTGACTGAGGCTAACATCAAAACAGTGTAACTGGGATGTAGTCTCCCTCAGATTGCCAGTTTAAACAAATCAGAAAAATAATCGGACCAGCTGACTAAAAGCAGAATTCCCATATCTCTTGAAAGCTGCCCTGCTCGACTTTTTAAATGTAGAATTGACTGTAAAAGTGTAAAATTATTAACTTTGTGACATGACGTGAAGACATGGTTGCCGCTCGACTATGCGGTCTGTACCGGGCGACATTCTCACTAAAATTTCAAGACTTTCGTGACCCAAATCAAAATTCTGATGCGACAGATCAATGGGTAATCGCTTTCTCTCCTAAAGGCATGTCCTCCTCGACGCTTTTGGTATTTTTAAATCTAACTATTTGTATTATCCGTGTGGTCCTTTTGCCATTAAAAATGCTATCCTTTCCCGATTTTCTGCAGCCACAGTGCGCGCGCATCCCGATAGTTTACAAACAAATACTTGGTCTATACCGCCTGTAGGAAAGACCGCCCCTGCTTGCACCGGCTCGGTGCTTATCATTTGTCGTTGCTCGGGCGTCTTAATTTCGCATGCGCATCATTCTCACGGTCGGTCATCGTTCCGGTCTGTGGCCGTGGCTAAATTGGTCCCAGTGCTGATGCACAATCTCATTCGTGGATGAGGGTTGCATTGCGTTCTGGGTCGTGCTCTGCGGGCATCGGAACGGTTGTCATTTTCTGTAAGGACGGGGTGCAATTCCAGCTCCCTGGCTTGTATATTGTGTCGGGGGTTCGACGCAAATGAAGGGGTATTGAGTCGTGGCTCGTTGGACTCAAGTTTGGCAGGCGATTGCCAGTCACAGCACTGTTCGAACTGTATCCCACTAAATGTACCCCACTTGTCTAGGTAAGTATAGGTCATGTGTATTGTAGGTTTATTTTATTATATTTGAGCATCAGAGGTGTCAAGTAACGACGTACAAATACTTTATTACCTTACTTAAGTAGACATTTTGGGTATGTATACTTTACTGAAGTAATTATTTTTCAGACGAATTTCTACTTCTACTCCTTACATTTTCACGCAATTATCTGTACTTTCTGTTCCTTACATAAAAAAAAGCCTTGTTACTCCAATTTTGGGTTGGCTTATTTTCTTTCTGGCTTGTCATCGTTCAAAAAAACACACACCAAAAAATAACCTCTCCAGATAAATAGCGCCATCCGGATAAAGTGAATTTGAATGTGGTTGGATGAGCAGTATAAACATATACCATTCCGACACCCTATTGGTTTGTACGCAAACCATCCCTCCTGTACATGACGCAAATCATGTCACACTCCGGCAAGGAAATAGCAGACGTAGGTAGCTTAAGATGTCCGTGGCAGAGACTCAAGAGAACTCGAGCAAAATGTCCCAACCAAGCACCGGCAAGGAGGTTGGTAGCCAGGAAGACCAGACAACCCTTTTACACCCCTGGCCGTACCTTGAAGAATAAAAAAAATGATTGGATGAAAAAACAATTTTCGAATGCCCTGCAAGCTCTGCGCACCCAAGTACCAAAGCTAATGGATTTCAAAAACTCGTCTTCTAATTTGAATAAAGGCTATTAATAACATGCCTCTGAAGTTTGACTTTTTGCACCATTACAATACTTTTCATCATATCTAGTCATCATATCTTTCGCTCCATGAAACACATGTTAAGTAGTAAACATGGTTCTTTAATATATTTGCATTGTACAAAAATGTGTTCATTTTCAATGGGCATAAACAGGTGCAGCCTGTTAATTTTTTCAACATTAACATTTCAATAACATTATAGTTATTATGGCCTTTAGAAAAAAAGATTGGGGGGGATGTGGGGTCGTGCATTATAGGCCCCTGTGGTGCGGCCTAAGCTTGTCCTTAATGGCATTTTTTTCCCTTACATTACTACTTTTACTTTTATACTTAAAGTATTTTTAAACCCTAGTATCTATACTTCTACTTGAGTAATGAATGTGAATACTTTTGACATATCTGTTGAGCTTATCATAGGTATAATTCATGTCTGAGTAGCCTACTTATAGGTCATGTTATGCAGGTTGCTTTGCATTGTCTTTCCCTGATTCAGGGCCCAGTCTGACCTTGTGGTGTTTTGTGCATCTGACAATAAAGACTTCAATGTGAACTTGAATCCTGTAGCTGTCTGTCGTGGGGTAGGCTAAATATGGTACAGGAAGAGGATCGTGTGCCTTGTGATAATAAGGCGCATGACAATAATCATCAAAGGTAGATCCTCTGTGGCATTTGATTAACAGTAGTGAGACGTCTGACCTAGACGTGCATCACGGGCAAATGTTTGCGGGCCGCATTCATTCCCGGGTCGGTTAACAACATAAGTGACGTCGCATTCCAACCTTTGCACAATCTCGCCCTGGTGACTTAACCATAGACACATACGCATACTTAACATAGTACTAGTGTAAAAGCTGGTGTGGGTACTCTTGTTACGTGGCATACGAACTCCGCTTTCTGTCCCCTCTTTTACATGGTGCAATACGTCCTCCACTGTACGCATTCATCGACCGCAATGAACAAGCCCCTGTTCGTCACCAATGCCGGTGAAGCATGACTACATAACAGTCACCGGGAGGCTTGGGATCCTGTGCCGGTGCTGTGGTCCAGACTCTAAACCATGTTGGCGTCTCAAGTGTTCTCAGCTCACCGCTCAAGCGTTCGGTCGTTGGTCTGCCACGGTTCAATGTTAAATTAGACCGAATGCAGTGATTTTCTGGAAGGCAGAGGAGGGTGGCGTCTACCCTCCCTACCTCCTAACTACCTAACGTTCACTCTTCATGTTCATGTATTGCATGCTTAATATTTACTTAATGTTTCGTCTGGTGGCTGGCCATGCGCGGCAGCTCGTGGAGCGTCAGGTGAAGCAATCACCGTCAACGTTGGTATGTCAAGGCCGTGCCTCAGTTGGGATGTCGAGGCCGTGCCTCAGTTGGGATGTCGAGGCCGTGCCTCAGTTGGGATGTCGAGGCCGGCCTCATTTGGGATGTCGAGGCAGCGCTTCAGTTGGGATATCGAGGCAGCGCCTCCGTTGGGATGTCGAGGCAGCGCCTCCGTTTGGATGTCGAGCATAGTTGCGCATGTCCACAGTGGTTCTTCAACATAGCAAGTGTGGGTACCCCTGTCGTTATATCACAGATTCCTCACAGAACTCCTCTTTCTGTCCCCTCTCTTCCATGGTGAAATACCTCCATTGGCGTTCATCAACGGTAATGAGCGAGCCCCTGTTCGTCACCGATGCCGGGAAGCCATGACGGGTTACTGGTTCACAGAACCAGGCCGTGTCTCAGTTGGGATGTCAAGGCCGTGCCTCAGTTGGGATGTCAAGGCCGTGCCTCAGTTGGGATGTCGAGGCCGTGCGTCAGTTAGTAATCACATTCAATTTCAATTAATTCACTATAGATGCAGCTAGGGGCATCGTCTGCTCTGAAATACGATGCTGAGGGTAAGTATGGCTAACACGGCGCTCATCTCAGTTGAATTCTGGCACAACAGCAGTCTCATACATTTGTCTCGTCTGGCATGTGGTTTTGTGTTGGGGAATGAGTCGCAGCACTCTGCTCGGATGTCGAGAATGTGTCTACGTTGGGTGCTGCAGGGAGCCGATGCAAGCAGAACCATTATGCCAAATTCAAGTATTACAATCATGTATTGTAGGCCTACTGTGTGAAATAAAGTATCAAGTAAATTCTATACGGAGTCCTCCTGCCTGAAACAAGCGGAGCTGGTTCATGCAGGAGACGCGAGACATAGCGCGTCACTAGCAACTCCTCATATCACACAGTTGGGGCACACCTTCTAAGCAGGGCGGGCTGTTTAATCAGGATATCGCTGCACTCTGCATTGCTTAGTGTGACACAGGATGCTCTGTTTAATCTGCCGCCTCCCCGGCCTCCACCCTTGGTTCTGTGTTCCTTTCGTAGGGGGAATGTGTCGCTGCTTTCTGCTCGGATGTCGAGACAGTGTCTCCGTTGGGTGCGGCAGGGAGCCGCGGCGAACAGAACCATTATGCCAAATTCAAGTATTACAATAATGTATTGTACTGTGTGAAATAAAGTGTCAAGTAAATACTACACTGAGTCCTCCTGCCTGAAGCACAAATGTGTATGGCTTGTGAGTATGTTTCAGGCAAAATGTGTGAGAGGGCTTTTCAATGTAAGCCTAAGTGAACATGAAGAGAAGGACGAACAGGAAGTTACGAGGAGAGAGCACTATATGGAAGTGTGTGTGCATGTGAGTGCATGTATTTGTTTGTGCTTCACAGTGCAATTCATGCAGCCCATGCATCTTTTCATGATGTGGACAGCAAACCTCTCTGAAACAGTTTGGTGGGAGCTGCCCTGTTTTGCATACTTTTCTCTAGAGACATTTAAATGTTTTTACACCTCATGGTGTGACATCATCCCCAAATGGTTGTCAGTTTCTAACAGTTGATCGATGTATATTACTGTAAATGAAGTGTAGACCATTGTTCATACATGAACATTTAAAATGTTCAGTTATTCATTTAGCAGACACTTATCTAAATGGACTACAAGTACACAATTTTACCCCTGTAACAGTGGTTGGCCACAATGCAAGAATAGCATCTCCACTACAATATGCATTTGGCATCATTCTTCTTTCTGAACTTGCTCTTCTTCTTGCTGAGACTGCAATAGATGCTCTCTCTCTCTCTCTCTCTCTCTCTCTCTCTCTCTCTCTCTCCTCTTAGCCTTCATTTTGTAACAGAAGCTTGTGATTTATTGCATAAATGTACAATGTTAATACCTAGTCTTGTCACTAAACATCACTTTGACCATTCTTGCTGTATTCAACCCACAATCAGCCAGTCTCTGCACAGGGAATTGAGCAAAATCATGTGCTACCAACGTTCGAGTCTAGTCTAAGAGAGTAAAGAGAGAAAAGAACCCTGCCTCTCCCCTTCTCTACTCAAACATGCATAATAACACGTCTGTAGACACATATAGACTCATTATGTTTCCTGGTGCTGGTGGGAGAGGTTTATATCTTGTAAGGCTCTGTCTTGGTTCGTGAGCCAGAGAGTGAGATAGAGGAACAGACAGAGAGAAGAGATAACAATGGAAAATAAATGTCAATGCACTGCACTCTCTTTCCTTCTCTCTCCATCTCTTTCTCACCCCCCCCCCCCCCCCCATCTGTCTCTGTCTCTCTCTCTCTTTCTCTGTTCCTCTTACTCTGTCCTCTCTTTTAAAATGAACTGTCCAATCGCAGCAAGATAATGGAGGGGAACCCAATGCAGCATGCAGGGACAGCAACATGACATTACGTGTGTATGCATGTGTGTGTGGGGGGAGGGGCTAGCTGTCATAGAGAGAGAGAGAGAGAGAGAGAGAGAGAGAGAGAGAGAGAGAGAGAGAGAGAGAGAATACATTTGTGTGTATAAGAAAGTAGAGGTTCAAAACAGTAGTATTGTTTATTCATGATGGATTGAAAGAGAGGCAAAGAGATTAAGAGAAAGAGAGATACATTTGTCTGCCTTGTGAGTGCAAAGGAATATTTATATGTGTACTGGTGTGCCTACGTGTGTCTGTGTGTGGTTGTGTGTGTGTACACTGCCCATCCTCTAAATCATGCAGCAGCAAAATGGCACAAGAGGAAAGCTTGCTCTCTCCTGATCCCCTGCGTGGTTGGCTGGGGAAGGGAGGTGGTGAGTGGACAGGGTGGAAGGGGTGGAGGGAGGAGATGTGTGAGAGTGGAAGGGGGACTGTGCGGTCTTCACCTCCGTGCTTTAACAAAACAAGCCAATAAAGAGCACCAAAAGAAAGAGAGAGGGTAGAAAGAGGGAAATATCCAGTATATTTACAAAGAGAGAGAGAGAGGCAGGAGAAAAAGGAAAAAGGGATGAAGAAATATACAGCCACTGGGAAAGAGAGGGAAAGCAATGGCAACACAAAAACGAAATAATAAAGGATGACAGTCTCCACAGTATAAGACCCCATGGTTGAGGGGGTCTAGTGTTTAGAGGGTGTACATGCACATACATACACACACCTTAAAGAGCTTAATGAGTCCATCCTCACCTCTTCTATTACCATCTGGTACGCTGCTGCCACTGCCAAGGACAAGAGCAGACTGCAGCGTATCATCCGCACTGCTGAGAGGGTGATCGGCTGCAATCTGCCTTCCCTCGAGGATCTCTACACCTCGAGGTCCCTGAGGCGAGCGAGGAATATTGTGGCTGACCCTTCCCACACTGGACACTCCCTGTTCCAGCTACTCCCCTCCGGCAGAAGGCTGCGGTCCATCAAGACCAAAAGCTCACGCCACAAGAACAGTTTCTTCCCATCCGCTGTTGGCCTCTTTAACAAGGCCAAGGACTCACACTGACTTTAAAATCACAATATGCACAATGACACCCTGTACATTGCAATTTGCACTATTGTATCCTTCTCTTTGCACTATCTGTATTTTTAGGTTAGATTGTAAATTATGGCTACTTATATTTTATTTTTCATTCTAAATCCCCTTAGTATTAGCTACACTTTGCCCCTTTTGTATAGTTAGACCACATATTTAAGTTTCAAGATTCCTATATGTTTAATGTATGCACCTTCCTGCCAAAGTAAATTCCTTGTCTGTGCAAACATTCATGGCGAATAAAATCCCTTCTGATTCTGAGCTACCCTTTGAGACAGGACTTGAACATTTCACAAACTCAATTGAAAACTCTGCAGTTATAAGCGGCTGTGTAATTTCCCTTAGGCCTGCACAGAGAAGTGTAGTGCAGGGAGAACGTTTGTGTGCGTGTGTGTTTGAGAGAGATTTAGAGAGACAAATAGTGAAAAAGAGAGAGAATGTGTGCGTGTGTGAGTGAGTGAGAGGGGAGAGAGAATGTAACAGTGTGAGATACACAGAGTGAGGAAGAGGAAGTGAGAGGGATGAAATAGAAAGGGAAAAGAGAGGGAACAGATCAATGCTATTGTCCTGAATGATAAAGAAGAGCTCTAATCAGAGAGGCTGCTCATGCACACTCACGATTCACTGGAGAGAACCAGGGAACGGAGAGAGTTGGAAAGATAGTGAGATAGATAGATATAAAGACAGATCCAGAAAAAGAGAATGGAGGAGGAAAAGAGAGAGGAAGATTGAGGAGAGGGAAGGAGGAAGATTGAGGAGGGGGAGGGATGGAGAAAGGGAGATAAGGAGGATAGGGAGGGGAGTAGAGAGGGATAGAGAGAGGGGGAGGGAAAAAGAGAGGAGGTAGGGAGGTGAGTGACAAGCACATGAGAAAGGAATGAATATGTACAGAAAAGAGACTAACAGAAGGGAAAATGTTAAGGAAAGAAGAAGAGTAGAAAGATGTGGGAGACAATACTGGGGAGGGGGGGGGGGGGGGGGTCACACTCTCAGTGAGACCTCTTTATAGACATCTATTTTCTGCCTTCCTGTTTTCTGGAATATTCCAGAACAACATAGTGTATAGAGCAGCATTGTACTTCAGGTTCCTATATAGTGTGGTATGTATTACTGTAGTGTAAAATGCCACAGGGGAAGGCTATGTCAGCTGTGGGTATTGTGTATAAGGTGGGTGAGGAAGTTTTCAACTGTGACCTTTCTAGGAGTAACGATCTCTCACCATCACAGAGAAAGGGAGTTAAGAACAGAGATAGCTGAAAGAGTGAGTTTGAGGAGGCATTTGAGAGACACAGAGAGAAATAGGTGAATGTTAACCAGAGAGAAAGACAAACCTAAAACAAGGTGAGACAGAGAGAAACAGAGAGATAGAGATAGAGGGAAAGAGAGAGAGAGAAAAAGGTGTTGTTGAAATCAGAATAAGCAAGCTAAGCGTTAGTACATTTCCGCTCACACACCTGGAAAATGGCCAGTCCCTGATCACATTTGACTGGGGGGGATAAAGAGGTCTGGGGTTGGGGGACCCCTGATGGTTTCCCAGTGATCACTGGGACATAAATGAAGAATCAATGCTATTAGCTACCTCTCTCCTAACCTGCACAGGCTTGTTTACATTGGGCAGATTTATGATTATGTCAGGATAATCCTATTCAATTCCAAACTAAAAGCCTTTAGTCCTTTCCATTCAACTCTACTGACCCCTAACTCACATAGGATGTGGACACAACGGCGACATCGCCATCATCGCACACCAGCAACATCACCACACACACAACACTACTATGCTAAAGAGAGCTTGGACAGACTGGGGCTAGAATATGATTATTAGGGTTCCTCCTGAAGGACGGAACCTATTGTTTTTGTTAGTGTTCCTATTATTTTTATATTTCTCCATGAAATGTCTCAAAAGCTCAAAAAGACCTTGGCCACTTTTTTTCAAATTTGGCCCAATGATACAACAGGTCACTCACTACTCCCAGATCGTTAATGGCCCACTAACGCCCATAGGTGGTGCTATAACCCACGCCCAAAGTCTACGTGATTTCCCCTGAGCCCCATTTCTCCAAAATGCCCCAAAATTGGTACACATGCCTTATTTCTCATAGGAAATAAAAGCCCATAAAAAAAAGCCCAAGGACCCATAAGTTCCGCCATGACAGATTTAGCTGTACAGTGAAAATTTGGTTAAACCTACAAAACTGTTCTCCTCTTGACTCTTAAGTCCAATTGTCTTCAAACTTGGTATACATGTGTGGAATACATGTCGTCCTATAGGGTCAAATGGAATAAGAAATACAATGCAAAATGGCTGAAAGGACATTTATGTAAATGTCCACATTGCCTCAATATCTTTTTGTCAATAAATCAAATATAATTTTGACTGATGGTTCTTCAAACCTTATAGGGTTCAAAATGACATCATTCTTAAGTACCATAAACAATTTCACTTTGATATGTCAATAACACTCTGTCCTTTCTATTGATCAAATCTCAACAGTTGATATGTAGCAGAGAGGATAGAGAGGCCGACTTGCAACCACATCATCTTGAGTTTGAATCTCCATTTAGCCCAGGGGTGTCCAATCCTGGTCCTCGAGGGCTACTGTCCTGCATGTTTTAGATGTTTCCCTGCTCCAGCACACCTGTTTCAAATGAATGGGTCGTTATCAAACTCTAATGAACATTAATTTGAATCGGGTGTGCTGGAGCAGGCAAACATCTAAAACATGCAGGACAGTGGCCCTCGAGGACCAGGATTGGACAGCCCTGAACCAAGCATGAATTAATTTTGCTCTCTTGTTGTCCAACTCTTGACCTTCTTCAATGTACATTTTTGATAATATTTAGTTATTTTGAGGAGGAACCCGCATCGCTGCTTGCAGGTATATTTTATTATGGATATTAAAAATAGATAATGACATAAATGATGTTTGCATTCATTATGTCATTCAACTGGTCAAACACACCTACAGGTACACACACACACAGTGACACAACCTCTTTCAGTCTTCTGCCAGAATAATGACTGGTACGAGAAGCAGACCACACCTAGGGGGCCCTGCAGGGAAGCCGTGGCTGCCTCAGGGTACTTGTATATGGGAAGGCCCCCTCCAGGCAAGCCTGGGGATCACAGGGTCTCAGCAGGAGCGGGCCAGCGCAAAGCAGAGCACACATGAATGTTTGATGGGAGATGGTTTTCATCTTGACAGACTGCTCCAGCTCTGACGGAGAGGACTGTGTCATACCAGAAAAGAGAGGGAGAGAAAGAAGGAAGGAGATAAAGAAAAAGACAGGGCATGTGTGAAAGACGAGCAGAGTGACACACACAGATGTAAGTAGAGGGTAGATGATGTGCGTGACACAGCAGTCAAAGGTCTTTCAGGAAATGATGCTAACAGTAGGAGGCAGACTTGGAATAAAGCTGTCACCTGGTCATCACGCTGTCAGCTGACAGTGACCCCCCCCCCTCCTGCCCACACACACACACATCAACCCCGTCACCCCTGGGAGGAGTGTGTGTGTATTGGTAATGGAGGCGTCAGCTCCTATTGCCGTACCTGCCTATTTTCAATCGGAGGGACACACATACACACACACACACTCTGTGCCCACTGCAAATCTACTGTCTCTCTATCATGTGTGCGTGTGCGCGTACACACACACCAGCAACTATACAATAATTTCCACATAAACAACCAAGCACACATGCCCGACACATTTACAAACATACACACACACCATCCTCCTTAGCTCTCTACTACTTCCCCTCCCTCGTTGCTTTGTGGGGATATTCAGAGCAGTTCAAAGGCTGTGTGATGTTCCCTGCAGACGGAGTGAAGAATAATCCAAGTCTACTTCATACGTGACAAGTGTTTGATTCTGCCATCACAGATAGTGTAACAGGTGTAAATGGACCTAATGCTGTATTCAGCTTAGTGCTGTGGCTACAGAATGTGCAGGAGGGGCACTTGACTTGAGGTTGGTCACCAGAGTGGCAGTGGGGTGCTAATGGCAGACACTGGATTGCAGATGAAGGGAGAGAGGAAAAGGTAGAGAAAGGGAGGGAGGCATAGAGGGAGGGAGTCATAGAGGGAGAAAGGCAGAGAGTGAATAATAAGAGGCAGGAAGGGAAGGAGAGAGATGGAGGAGGGAGGAGGGGAGAAGGGAGAGAGAAAGGAAGAGGGAAGGAGGAGAAAGGGAGAGAGGAAGGGATGGCGGGAGTCCTTAAATTCTATAAAATGTTTCTTTATATCACCCTACTGTATATCAACCTCTCTCTCTCCCCCTCTCTCTCTCCTTCAGTCTTTATTTGGCAGTCAGATGGCTGAGCATTGAGGGAGTCGGGCTAGTAATCAGAAGGTTGCAGGATCGATTTCCCGCCATGCCAAATGATGTTGTGTCCTTGGGCAAGGCACTTCAACCTACTTGCCTCGGGGGGAATGTCCCTGTACTTACTGGAAATCGCTCTGGTTAGGGGCGTCTGCTAATTAACCTTCAAAACAACGTGGTAAGGATTTTAAATGTTCCCGAAGACACTGGGTTTCACTCCACTTGCTTCAGGCGTTTCATTGACATTTATGGCAAAAGCAAAAGAAAGGCATTTTCTGTTGCTTGTGAGAAAGATGAATACCTGACTGCATTTACAAATCTGGGTAGCAGTTTTAACCTGGACCAGACTTACTTTGTTCATGTTCAAGTATTTTATTGTCAGATGCACAGAACAACACAAGGTCAGACTGGGCACTGAAATTCTTAAGACAAGACAACGTAAGCACCTGGTATGACCTAACATATAAGTACACAGAACATAGATTACATATATGCCAAGCTTAAACAAGTAAACCTCCTAAATTTACAGATACATATAAAAAGAATATATACTAAACCCTAAATACAAATAATAACCTATTGCTAACCCTATAAACCTATTTTAAACTACACAGTGCAGTGAAGTATAATCGTGCAATATTACTGATAGTGCAACCAGGAGCTGAAAGTGACTGTGTGTAAGTAGCTAGTAAGAAGTGAATCAATGACCATGTCAATGTCCATTCAGGAGCCTGATGGCGAAGTACAGTGAAATACAGGTGTGCAATGTTACTGATAGTGCAACCAGTAACTGAAGTGACAGTGTGTAAAGTGACTAGAATTAAGTGAATCAATGTCCATCTCAATGTCCATTCAGAAGCCTGATGGCCCTTGGATAGAAACTGTTGTCCAGCCTGCGTATGCGTGACCGAATGCTGCGGTAACGCCTGCCAGAAGGCAACGGGGTAAAGCGACTGAAGTATGGGTGGTAACGGTCTCTTAGAATCCTGCCAGCTTTCCTGAGGTAACGTGTGTGGTAGGTGTCCTGTAGGGCTGGGAGCTTCCTGCTGATGATGAACTCAGCAGAACGGACCACACTACATAGGGCCTTGTGGTCCCTGTCTGTGCAGCTCCCATACCACACTGTGATGCAACCGGTCAGAATGCTCTCTATAGTGTATCTATAAAAGTTAGTGAGGATGACTGAGTCCATGCCGAAGTTCTTCAGTCTCCTCAGGAAGAAGAGGCGTTTACGGGCCGCTTTGATCACCTTGTCTGTGCGAACAGACCAGGTGAGATCATTGCTGATGTTCACCCCGAAGAACTTGAAGCAGCTGACCTTCTCCACTTCGGATCCGTTGATGTGTAGGGGTGCATGCTCCTCCTCCTGCCGCCTCCTATAGTCCACAATCATCTCCTTGGTCTTGCTGACGTTGAAAGAGAGTTTATTGTCCTGACCCCATGATGAACTACTTTGCAACTACTTGGCAAATATGTAGGCCACCTGTATGGCCACTCATCTGCCAAAACTGTGAACGATGCAAGATACAAAGCAATCTGCATGGCATCGTCAGCTTTGCCAGAACTATCCATGCCCCCGACAAGTGACGCCCTGTATCAACACTGCAAAAGGGCAAACTATCAAGCAGCCATAATGAGACTTTCTCTGATGGGTATAATGTGTGCCCCTTCACCAATTGGCAATGGATGGCACCTTGAGGATGTGGAGTTAGCAGTCACCTGGAGGACTCAAGAAAGCTGGCAGGATTCTAAGAGATTGTTACCACCCATCATTCAGTCTTTTTACCCTGTTGCCTTCTGGCAGGCGATACCGTAGCATTTGGTTTCACACATGCAGACTGGACAATAGTTTCTTTCCAAGGGCCATCAGGCTTCTGAATGACCATTGATATGGACACAGGTAGACTTCTCACTAGTCACTTTACACACTGCCACTGAAAGTTGTAGTTGCACTATCATCAATATTGCACTATTGTACTTCACTTGTCTTAGGTTAGTTTAGGTTTATAAGGTTGGTATAGGTTATTATGTGTATTGTGTATTTAGAGGTTTACTATACTGTATTGAATATTGTATATTATTATATATTAGGAGGTTTATTATATGTTTGCTTATCATATTAGGATATATTAGGAGGTTTATTATATGTCTGCAAAACTTTCTTGTACTGATTTGTGGGTGCCAAAATTGTGCAAATGTTACCCAGGAAACAGAGGAAAGGGCTACATGGGATGACAGCTCTGACTAAAGCGATAGGGATGATACTGACGCTTAAGGATGATACTGATGATTAGGGATGATACTGATGAGGAAAGATGATACTGATGAGTAGGGATGATACTGATGAGGAAAGATGATACTGATGAGTCAAGATGATACTGATTAGTAGGGATGATACTGATGAGGAAAGATGATACTGATGAGTAGGGATGTAACTGATGAGGAAAGATGATACTGATGAGTAGGGATGATACTGATGAGGAAAGATTATACTGATGAGTAGGGATGTTACTGATGAGTAGGGATGATACTGATGATTAGGGATGATTCTGATGAGTCAAGATGATTCTGATGAGTATGTTACAGATGAGTAAGAATAATACTGATGAATAAAGATGCGCTGTGTTGTATTTTAAGTTGATTTTGAGCTGCAATTAATCTATTGTAAAATTGTCAAATGTTTGGCATTATTCAGAATTAAGGGGGACGGGTAGCATTTTGAGTTATTTCAGCCAGCTTGGGCCAGTGTGCTTCTTTAAGTATAAGTATAAGCATATTTTCTACAAATTTACCATATTTCATGGTCTACATTCACACTTGAGTATACTAATGCACCAATACCTGTCCCAAATGTTTAGGTACATGTATAAATGACAGTTTGAGAGCTATTTTGTGTTGCTAAAATGAATAAAAATAAAGTTATAAGCAAAACCATCAGCAAAAGATTTTTTTAAATTTTTATTTACAATTATATTTATTAATGGATCGTGACAAAAAACTGCAGGATATTTTGCGAAGAACTTTTAACATAAAGTCCATAAGGGTGTTGTCTATGCAAAATGCATTTAAAAAGTAGTGCCCATGTGTGGGAACGAAAATCACTTTCTACACATTTCTCTTTGTCCCTTGTTGTATTTGGAAAATGAAGCTACAGTATCTACCCCCCCTCTCTCTCTTTTAAGGCTCTGTGTAAAGTCATCACACACTCGCTTGCTCTTTCTCTCTCTTGGTCTCTTTAATGGGGATTCACGCTCAGAATTATGATGAAAGCCATTCTGTCCCAGCATTGTTTAATGAGTTTGGAGTAACACTACAAACCATGAAGACCACAAACAAACAAACAATTACAATTCAAACCACAGGGCAATTTTTCTACTCCTATCTCACCAGACAACCGGCTAAATTAATTACACATTTGATTACCTCGACATTAGAACAGTGCGGATGCAAGCTCTAATTATCAGTCCGTAGCTTTACCTACAGCATGGATGAAACTGGGCCTAAGCCAGCTCCTACAGCGAGACCTGGCGTCTGTGTGTGTGTGTGAATCATTGTTGCCGCAGCCTTGTAAAGCTAAGGTGGATGCCACCTCTCTGAGGCATCTGTGCCTATGTAGTGAACGAGAGGTGATGACAACATGATTGCTGGCAAGTCACAACCTCGCTCTAAAGATCCCCTCAAATAAAATGATTCAGAATCCATCTGTGCTTCTGTTGACTCTTTATTTCCACTCTTTCTTTGTCTTTCTTTCACTCTGACAGTTGAAACAGATAGTAGGACAGGCCGTGGTCAGAGATGCCTACGGCAGCCTTGGGAATCAGAACAAACGCACCTGGTTCCAGCTGCATCATGTGTACTAGTATCATACTACCATCCCAGGTGGTAGACACACACACATATGTTGTTACACAATACACATATGTACACATATGTATGGCACAATGTTTAACTTGTGTGCCATGCATGCCTTCACACTTTCACACACACACTTTACCATGCCGCTGGAGTTAACAGATAGGCAACAAGTGGTAAGCACCAGGGCTAATCAGACAGAACCCAAACAAACACACAGTGTCTCGGGCAGGAAGTGACATAGCTGTGCGGCACTCCACAACTTCCTGTGCTTGTTGCTTATCAGGACAGGCAGGCTCCATACAGTTCCATTCTTGCCACACACAAACACACACACACACCCACTAATGGCACAGTCATGACTCAACACAAGGGTAATAAACCACAGTGCTAAAACTGCAGCAATGTGTGCGTGCGTGTCAGTGCCTGTGTGCGTGTGTGCGTGTGTGTGTTGTGAGGCAGCAGTCCTATGCCTTAGTCTATGTAGGCCATGATGGCTATGCTCATCACAACAGACCACACCAAAACACTTATGACTCATTCTCCCTCCTTCCCCTCCTACGTGTCCTCCCCTCCCTTCATCCCTACACACCGACAAAAGGGAAAAAAATAAAGGACAGACGGAAATAAAAAGGGGTCCGGAAATGAAGAGGAGTGATGAGAGAGAAAAGAGGTAGGGGGGAAAGGTGAAGGAACATTCTCTGCAAAGGGGGGTGGAGGGTTTGGATTGGGTGGAGGGAGTGGGAGGTGGAGCGCAAGGAAAGAAGGACACGCACACACAGAATAATAATAAGTGGCAAGAGTGTAACTCACCAGTTCGACGGAGCCATAGTGTTTTCGGCTGAAGTCACCACGCCTACAGCCCAGGTCCTCAGAGGCTGAGCTGCAACACACATGCATGGTCAGTCAGGACAGTCCCTCCATCAGAACACACACACTAATAGACTAACACACACATAAGGATTACTGTAACGTACACTCGCACACTCATACAGGTTGCATGTCTCTTTGTCTCCTATTTCCCTTGACTCTCACTCGTTTTGCTCTCATCTGTTGTCTCTACATTTCCCTCTCTCTCTTTTTCTCTCTTTCTCTCTCTCTGGTTGTCTGTCTCTCTCACTCGCTCTTTTCTCTTGGGGTGGTAGTGTGTTTGCCAGCTAGCGGGGAACAGACGCAGTAGCAGTGTATGTGTGTGTGTGAGTGTGTGTGTGTCGAGACCAAGGCCCAGATTGAATTAAGTACCAGTGATAGATACACTTTCCCTGGGGGAAAAGACTACTCTGCCACACAGTCACAAGTACAGCAACTGTGTTTGACTGACACCCAAATAACAGACACACCATACATATTGCAAAGGTTTATGCAGGTCTATAGTGCCAAGCTGACAACATCGGCTAGGTGTCTGAAGGAGTCTGTGTTTGCATGTGTATTGTACGTCCTGTGTATGTGTCCCTCCAAGTGTGTCTACGTGTGCATGTCTTTCTCATGTAGAAGGGTCTGTCTAGCTCTTTGTGAGAGTGGGCTATCATTACACCTCCATTAACATCTACTGCAATAAAAACATTGATTGCAGTGTTAGCACCCTGACAAAGCTCTTCTATTGAGTGTGTGTGTATGTGTGTGTGTGTGACAGAGAGAGAGGTTGTGAGTAAGATTGAAGTATGGTTTGTGTTGTAAGAGCTTGTCCTTTTCAGCTGAAGTTTTTATGGCATATACAGGAGTTTGTGTTAGTGTACAATTCACTTTCTGAGTGTGTGTGTATTTGCACAACAGGGTATTAGGTAGTACATGAGGGTCTGTACATATATAAACACTCTGTATTATAAAGTAAATAGGGCAGGTAAATATATCTCTTTCCATCTGTATTCTCTCTTGCACTCACTCTCTCTCCGTCTTCCCCCCTCTCTCTCAAAGTGAAAAAATGAGCAGAGAGGAAGTAATAATATATATATGGGCCGTCTATTCTCTTTCTTTCCATCCATTCCTCCTTTTTGTCTTTCTTTCTTTCTCTTTCTCCATTTCATAGCCTAGAAGTCTTGTGTTTCCTGTTCTCTCTCTGTCTCCATGTCCCATGTATTTGTCTCTCAATGTGTGCTCCTCCGTCCGGCAGTGGCGGCAAAAGTCCCTCCATAACACACAATCTCTACAACTCCATCTCATTTACAGTCTTATATCCCTCTTCTCATTCCCCTCTCCTGCCCTTCACCTGTCCTTACAAGGGGATTGAGTAGGAGGGGGGTTGGTTATGTTATGGAGTGGAGGGGGGGGGGGGGGGTACTGATAAAGGGATGGAAAATGCTCTGACGACCTTCACATACTCTATGGGCTGATGAAAAGTATCCAGTTGAGGAGAAAAGACGAGAAGAGAAGAGAGGAGAAGAGATGGGGGAGAGAAGGAGTGGAGGTCTTTTATGGGTAGATAACCCCCTATCCACCCATAAACCGACCTCCACACAGCCGAGTAGGGTTGGTGATAGTGGTGGGAGGAAGTTATAATAACACAGGTATTCATGAGCCTGACAGTGGTATGTGCTGGCTGTATGGTTCTACACACTGCCGGTCTTCTCTGTCAGGAGCTGTGGACCATCTTGCTACAACCCTAAACTTTATTTTGACAGGACATGCAATGAAAAAACAGGCAGAAATCAAGCGTGTATGCTTGCTAAACTAACCACAGATATGGAGACTCGGACTACTGATGATAATGATGACCAAGTGGCTAAAGATAATAATGAGTGATGAAGGTGTTGATGTATGAGGAGAGGACTGAAGACGATAGTTTGACCCTAATAATAAATAAACAACCAAGAAACAGAGCCGTGCTGTCTCTCTCTCACTCTCTCTCTCTTACACACACACACACACACACACACACGCATACACACACACACACACACACAAACATACACACAGAATCAGGGCAAGACCCTATTATGACCCTATTACCCTGAGGTGAAAGATCCATTTAGCATTACAAATGTAAAGCTAAAACCTTTTTTCTGTGACATTTTGTCAAAAGATCCATCTATTGTTACAAAATGAGCATATTTAGGGTGTGGGATAATGACTACGTTAAATCACCTCTGTTAACAACATGTAGACCCAGCACTATAGGCTCAGGCTACAGGGCTCAGTATCTCCTCCACCCCTCCCTCTACCTAACTCTGCACCCGCTATGAAAGGGCTCGCCCTGTTCTACAGCTGGAACTGCACTCTTAAACACTGGAGGAGAGCGAGAAAGAGAGAGAGAGAGAGAGAGAGAGAGAGAGAGAGAGAGAGAGAGAGAGAGAGAGAGAGAGAGAGAGAGAGAGAGAGAGAGAGAGAGAAAAGAGAGAGAGATGACAACAAAACAATTACTCGGACATTACGGACTAGATAAGTGACTGTCAGTTTATGTGTCCAACAAATACATGTCTGAAGAACACAATTCAAATAGGTGTTCCTTTCATCTTGAGCAGCGCAGACTCCATTCTTCCGAGAACTAAAAGGCAGGCAATATCATCAATTATTTAAACGTTTCCGTGTTCCTTCACGGACAGCGTCCACCACCATGGCAGCAAACAACCCTATCGATATGCTAATGCGTTTTACAGCGCTCAAGTCAAATTTCAACATTACGGAAAATCAACTTTATCCCAGGGCTCTGAACAATCTTGTCGTTTTGGAACGGTGTCCATCGGTGTGGTGACCGACAGGCACCGAACACCGAATTTATAACTGGTTGCCTCAATGCGCACGCATCGTTGTCACCTCAGGGTACTTCAGATTCAAACACATAAATAACTGAAAATAAAATACATTTTCAGAGGTACAGGCATCTCTATTGGACATAGATTTCATAGGCTATGAACGGGGTTCGCGGAGGAATAATGCTACAAAGCACAAGACTAATCACTTTACAAATAATTCCAGAACCCTTCACATAAAACCTCTCTGGAAAGCCACGTCAATTTTGTAATACAGTTGACTGGCATGATTATATGCCACATTATACGACACAAAATAAATACAATGTAACAGAAAATACTGCAGTGACAGTGTCTCCGGAGCGTCGTATGACAACAGAGACAGGGGAGCATTCAACAGATAGGCTGGTGTCCGTAAAGGAAGCCCCAACAAAAGCTTTATGTGAATAAATTAATTTGTTAATTTACCGTTGGTTGAAAGTCAACAGTTTGGTAGAAGCTGGATCAACACTGTTCATGTCCCCATGCGATATTAGTCCAGCAAAGAAGGCGGTATTCTCTCCCTCTTTCTCTTACTACAAACGCGTAACCATCACTGCTCTCCAACTCCCTTCTCACATCCAAGCACCTTCTTCGCGGTACTTAATTCGAGTTTCCTCCACTGTTAAAATGTGGGTTAGCTACGGGAATGATCGCTGACACATGCCAGAAATGTGTTGTGTTTACCAAATAGTTACTGTGGGGTGTGTGCGCTATGAGTCTGTCCTTAGCTGTCCGGCTCGGATCTCCGCCTCTGGACACATTTAGCTCGCGCGCTCGGCAGCGTGCACTGCCTAGCTTCCTAGTATGACTGCCACAACAACATGCCTCCACATAGGCACAAACAAGCACATACACTCTTGGCAACATGTCAGTCACCTCTCTAATCAAGGGTGTTACATTTTTTTGTAATTTAGAAGAAGCTCTCATCCAGAGCGACTTACAGTAAGTGCAGGGACATTCCCCTGAGGCAAGTAGGGTGAAGTGCCTTGCCCATGGACACAACGTCATTTGTCACGGCCGAGAATCAAACCGGCAACCTTCTGATTACTAGCCCGATTCCCTAATCTCCCTAAGCTCTGGATAAGAGCGTCTGCTAAATGACTAAATGTTTAGTTTTTGGGTGTTTGGGCCTTTTCGAATGATGACTGACTAGATCACTGATGAGGATGGTGTCCAACGACAGGAAGTAGCCTGGTGTTTTTTGCTTCCCATTTCATGTAGCCTGTGTGTAGGGCCTATTTGATCAATTTCTTAAACATGGGTCTCATAAGGTAAGTAAAATAAAGAAACAAGTATTTATTTAAAATAAAGTGGTGAAAACAGTAGACTGGATCATTGTGTAGCTAAAATAGTCAAATAATAGGCTAATAATTATGATTTTAAGAGGCGAGTGGTTTCCTGCATTTTGCCTTGTGTGATTTAGTTTTTAACTTGAACGCAGTTACATCACCACCAATTATGAGTCCTGTTACTGCAGAATGCTGTATCAAAGTACCAAGAGCAGTTGTTGTCAACACGTGTCGAGCGTCATCATTTTCAGTGCATAGCATTGTGTGTGCTGTGGATCTCTGTGTGTGTGAGAGAGTGCGTGTGGTGTCCGCATGCCTTTGTGTGAGTGGATGCACGCGCAAGAGTGTGTTCACATGAGTAATGAGTGTTAATAATGATAATAATGAATAATGATAGTGCTAATAGCTCTGTTAATGGCAGTCCCCCAGTCTCTCTGGAGGTAACCATGGCCACACAGGTGGGGTAATTAGGTCCAAATAGGATGAAGGAAGGAGGGGATGGGGGGTGAGGGGAAACAAATCCTGAGAAGTGTAGAGTTGTGAGGGGGCTGAGGCAGAGGGCAGAGATTTTGAGAGAGGGGTGGGGGTGGCCTTGAGGAGGTAACCATGGCCACATAGGTGGTGTGAGCAGGCATGAGGAGGGGATAAAGGGTGGGTGGAAAGGAGAGCAGGAGGGGGGTGAAATGATGCCTGAGAAGTGTAGAGATGTAAGGGTCTGAAGTGTAGAGTTTGCAGGGGGAGGGGGGGGGAGACAAGGAAGACAAGGAGGGTGACACCAAGACAGATAGATTACAGCATTTAAAAAAATCATGGATATGGGATGGATTGTACACACACTAAGGTGGGACATGACCAGCGGACAATCCAGCCCAGATCTCCAGGTGTCTCTATTACAGAAAAGCATTTGTATGACACTTAATAACACCCACCTGAGGGGGGAAAATGACCTATTATCCATGTTCTATGGAGACTAAAAGATATGTTCAGCTTTGTACAATCAATTTCAATGTTCCATTTCAAACAAGACTTGTTTGAAATGGTTGTTTGTTTGTTGGTAAATGGTCATTTGTTTGTTAATGCATTAAACGTATAATGCATTAGATAAAGTGTGTTGGACATGTGTGTGTCAGATAGGTGTGTTTTTCAAGGTGTTCGGAATTCATACTGCACCCACTTATACCGAAAAGCTGCTAATTACTTTCTTACCCCCGATGTGGTAGCTATAGGAAGATGCTTGGAGTGTGTGTGTACATGTGTTGGTATAAGGGTGTGTGTGTGTGTGTGTGTGTGTGTGTGTGTGTGTGGGGGGGGGGGTGATCTCCAACACTCAATCATTCTCCTGGCTGGCTCTTCTAGGCCTACCCATAATCCCACTTGAAGCCAGATCCAGGAGATGATGATGTCATATATTCAGAGAGAGCATCCCTGCTATTCCCTCTCTTTTCTCCCAGTGTTGTTCAGTGTTCAACTCTCTTTTCTCTACCAATTTTCTCTCTCTTGACCTCTCACCTTTCTCATTATACTCCCAATGTCTTTGGCTTGATTAACTTGCTGCCTTTTCAACCTTGTAAGTTGTTTGTGTGTGTTTAAAGACCAGCCCTCCACTCTACTCTGCATTCCCAGGGCAGAGACAGAAATGGTTAAAGTCAGTATATCACCATCCAACCGCTGGCCCTAGTCTTAGCCAGCCCGACCCAGTTTATCACTAGACGCATCCCCTGCCTAGCCTGAACCCTTAGTTTGTAAGTATAACAGCACAACTGAAAGAGAGAGAGGGAAAGTGAGGGGGGGAGTAGTAAGTGATTGTGTGAAAGAGTGTTCGAGGAGGGTGATTACATATTGTGAATGACCTGAGTGCAATAAAGGAAGGAAAGATAGACAGAGGAAGGAACTAACAGATAATCAGATGCTAGCTAGTCAGTCTGTGTCTACAGGATGAAATGGCGGATCACACACACGCACGCACACACACACACATACACAGGCACACCATGCAAGATAAGGCATGAAATGTGAGCCAGGGTAAAGCTGATACACCAAGTAGGCTAGCTGGTCCGGTATCCACCAGACACACCCACCAGGTCTCACACATCATGCAAATATACACACACACCCACCCACACACCCACCCACCCACACATCTCATATACTGCTGGAATGTTCAGAGTGCAGCTGCCAGGTCCATTCATATTTCATGAGTAGAAAACCCCCACTGAGACACACTGCATGGGAAAATCACCTGACAAACACCATTGGTGGACTTTTGTACTAATATTGTCCTCTCCAGAGGTTGTTTTGGTGATATGAGAGCACAAGCATGTGTTGTCAATGTTGCGGAACGCTTGTTCCACAGGGACAGTGTGGGAGCGCTCAGAGGGGAAAACTTGACAAAAGGGACAGAATGACACTTTGTCCACTTATCCTGGGATTGAGTTACAAACAGCCAACCTGAGATGCGTGAACAACCTCCATAATTAGTGCCCCGGGGGTATAAACACACGCACACACATTAATGCCTCTCACCACACTCATCCCACAGTACCTATTCACATACACAGAAGAAGAAACTCACACACACTACTATCTCTCCAGTCGATACATATTGACCCCCCCCCCCCCCCCCCCCGCCCCCAAACTGTATTGTTATAAACCATTGTTTCTTTGAAGTGTGCAACCCTAACAAGGGAAGTGGATGGAGCACTTCCTCCATCAGAGGTGAGCACATCAGTGGCGTTTATCTGTCAAGAATCCTATAATACGTGCGTCAGCCTCTGAAACGCACAGATAAAATGTCAATAGGGTTTTCGAGCCAACAGGTCATGTGACCAGGCACCTTTGGACCAGAGTGGCCATCGGGAGAATCGGGAGGATTCCCGGTGGCCCGCTCAGCCCACTCATACATTGGGCCGGCAGATTGCCTGCTTTCTCTTTGTTTTTTCACACACCAAATAAAACAATAGTGTTACGTTTGTTAAGTTACTGTGAGACTGATAAGTAAGCTAATAGGCTCCACTAGGTGTAATTTAAATAAGCGCATGATCAGACCGTGCATTAAAAAGTGCAGTTTTCAGTTGTAGCACATGCTCTCTTTCTGTATGGAAGGCCGTTTGTGCCAAAACCCCATATTTAACATTTGTGTACAGACGTCAATTGATGTAATCTGTACACGGCCGTTTTTAACATCTGTACACGTCATTTCTGGGGCGGGGTATCATGATTACGGAAAGGGATTGTATTATTTTTTATATTGCTACCATTTTAGAGACTGCTTATCAATCAGAGTGATAATCAGGTGTGGAGCCAGACGTTGTAAACATTCGGCGCTCAGCCCAAACCAACAACGAATTCTAGGTTTGGTTTGCTCGAAAGGAATTCCACACTTAATGCGAGCGCGCAGTGCTCGCAAGCGATTTTTTTTGCTACATTGGTATGCGACGCTGTGCACCTCCACGGTCCTCCTCCACATTTTAAAATAGTGCTGCTGCCAACAAATAATTGCACCTAATATGGTGCCTGCAGTGCCATGGCGGGCCGGACCAAATGATTTCCAGACGTTCCCCACCACTGCTATAGAGGATAAGGACCTGTGTTGGTCAAAGCATGTTTGAACGGAGTTGTAAATTAGTGGAAAAAGGAACAGAGTGCCATTAATTAAACCCGAGCAATGAGCGCACATTCTTAATTCGGTCTTTGCTAATTACGCCCCAAAACTATGGACCAAATAACCCATAAATATTAGGGAAGCAAACATGCTAGACATTTTTAAAAGACAGCTTAAAACCTACCTTTTTACTGAAGCATTTAAGTAATTTGATCTCAGAAGGGTTTTACCACTTTTATTAGTTACATTATTGTTGCTATTTTAATTATGACTTTTATCACTTGTATTATTGTTTTTATTGTTTTTATTGATTTTATGTAAAGCACCTTGAGCTACAATTCTTGTATGAAATGTGCTATATAAATAAAGTCTTACTTACTTACTTACTTAATGGCCCAGTTTCCCAGACATGGATTAAACCTGTAGTCCAAAAGTAAGAGAAAAAGGACTAGGCTTAATCCATGTCCAGGAAACTGGGGCATATCAGCTGTAAGAACAAATACAGTATGTACATATGTGAACAGATTTAATCTCCATGCCGCTATGTTGCATTGGCTAAGCAGCACATTAGGCCAGATTTCAGGTGCATTCCTTTGCCTATTTGGTAGGCTATTGAATGTTTGAATCCCCTCTGACCATACATTGGGCATAGAGCACACATAGTTTTTTTTCACTCACACTTTGGTGGTTGTAAAGTTTCAGCATAATACTTTTTTATGTCAAAACAATTTTACAATTCCAATTTTAATAAAGTGTATATGACCTTTCATCAATTATTTACAATCTCCTTCCATGTTCTGCACTTGGAGTTATTATAGGCTATGGTTGGCCTATGGTTGGCATACGAGGCATCCTCGTTCCTAAGTCGAGGTGCCTCATATTAGTAAAATGAATGACAAGGAAGTTTGCCATGAAATGCTTGTGTTGTTGACTACATTTTAAATTTCCATTTTAGTCATTTTAGCAGACGCTCTTATCCAGAGTGATTTACAGTAAGTACAGGCATATTAGGATTAGGCATTAGGGAAAATCCCAGTCCCATATATTTATGCACAAAGTTGAACACGTTGTTTATGAAATGTCTAAAGTTGGCCAATTTAGTTTATGTTGGCCTAGCTTAATATTCTAACCCAAGGGGGTTGGTATATTATGCAGTGTACATAATGCACTGTACATTTAAAAACAGCTTCATTTGTAAACATTTCCAAACTGTCGGAGGCCAAACACACCACATAACATAAGGCTACAGCAAAATATAGGCTATTGACTTGACTAGGAATTAATTAGCCCAGTCTTCGGCTTAATTATTATTATAATAATAATAATTATTATAACAATGTATATATTATAATTATTTACAAACTTATTGTCATTTTTTTTTATACAGGTCTACTGCGAGCAATTAAACCACAGGTCAGGTAATAAAAGGAGAAATCGTCAAATCGTAATCAATCATAAGGCCTTGCAAGCCCTGGACATTTTAAGAGCAGGGAATTAAATCCCAAATCTTGGCTAGTGTTCTACAGATTACAGATATAATCCTCTCAGAACTTCCCGCTTAATATTAAAACCTACAGTCGGAGTCAGTTGGCTGAGCTGTGAGGGAGTCGGGCTAGTAATCAGAAGGTGACCGGATCGATTCCCCGCCGTGTTAAATGATGTTGTGTCCTTGGGCAAGGCACTTCACCCTACTTGCCTCGGGGGGGCTGTCCCTCTACTTACTGTAAGTCGCTCTGGATAAGAGCGTCCGCTAAATGTAAATGTACAGTAAATAGACAACGACTGAAAATGAAGACAATGGCCCAAAAAATATATATTTTAGAAAAATAGCCTAATCATTAAAACTTTCCGCAGTGCTACAAGACTCTCCAAGTCACGGGTCACGTGCCATTAGCTTCCATTTCTGCAGAAGTCGGGTACCTTCTGCAAAAGTCTGGGCACAACTGTTCAGAAGGTTTCCAGTCGTCATTTTCTGTGATTTACCTCCACCAGACTTTGAATCACACACGTGTTTCGTCTTCTTCTTTGGTCCTTTTAATGGCGGTTAGCAAACAAGGTATAAGTGCATTACCACCACCTACAGGACTGAAGTGTAGTACAGGATAAACCGCACAAGTTGCTCTCCCCCATACAAAGGGACTGTACCTTATACTAAATAATAGCTATGTAAGAGCCCACATGATCACAGTAGGACTATGTACAGCCTAGCGCAGACACTATGTCAAAAGGGGGGTGGCTATGTTGGTCCCAGCGTCAAAAAGGGGGTGGGTATGTTGGTCCCAATGTCAAAAAGGGGTGGGTATGTTGACGCCAACCAATAGCATGGAAGCATAGATGGTCCAACGACCTGTAAAGATGTCGTCTGTACACGGTTACATTAGCAGTCTCTACACAAACTTTAAATTTGGGGTTTTGACACAAACGGCCTTCCATTATTTTCAAACACAAGCAAGTGTACCAAGGTTCTTGCTATGGAGACACCCCTAAACCATCATTTATTGTTGTGGAGGGAGTTAGCAAGATTAAGCTGATGCGAAAATAATAAAATGGATGGGGAAAAGATGCCACGAGGAACTGAAAAAGCCAGGTAAAAAAGAAAGATGTCACTTGATAAATCTAGGTTCCTGCAAGGGTGGTAAAAATATGTTTTCTCAAAGGCCCAGAGTGTTTCAGAGAAAAATGTGGGTTGTAATTTCCGTTAAATATAACAATATGAGTCCAACGTAATGTTTATATTACGAAAAGCTCCAAAAACTATTAAGCATTGAAATTAATGTAAAAAATCTTGTTTGCGCGCTAGTATTCATGTACATTTCTGATTTCAGCTCACATCAACACCTTTACTAGGTCTTAGGTTCGGGCTAAGCCACGAATGTTTACAACGTATGGCTCGGCCCCTGGTGGGGATGTGCTGGTTTTGGCCATTTCACTCCCGGGCTGAAAATGGGTCCCACTCCGGCCCTGCCTCTGGAGTCTATGCGTGACTGGCCTCTTGCATGTTGAAGATTGTGCTCTCCAGGAGCCCTTTTAGATAATGCTCTTACAGTAACGTGTACAGTAATGTGTGTGTGTGTGTTGAGGGATGTTCAGGTATTATGTGACAGTAATATGCCACAGGTAATGAATTTAATCCAGTGACGCCACACAGCAGTTGACAGTACACAGCCTTGCAGGTCCACACCCTCCACACACACACCAACTACTCAAATCAACATGCATTATGATGAGTACACAAGACGCAGGACAACCCCCTCCTGTAACCTTGACAGACAGTTGTTTTTGTCTATACTTTTGATTAAGCCCATCGATCTTGTGTCATGAGCTTATAGAAAGGCACTCTGTTGGAGATATGGCTATATGACTATCTGATTATATGACTATGACTATATAGACACTTTCTTACAAGGATCAACATGTATTGTCCAGTGCATGTGGTATTTTTTCTACGTTTCTCAAATCTGAAATGCTGCTTTCTTTGAATGTTTAATGGAAGCCTTATCAAATGTTATGTACAACAAAAGGACGCTTTGGTACAACACAAAAATGGTTTTTCTTTTTGTTAATATATTTCTTAGAATGTTGCCACTTTCCAAATTTTTTTTGAAGAGTGTGAGAGTATGTGCATGTGCATGTGGATGTGTGGAAGAGCATTTAAGTGTATGTGCATTTTTGTACGTGTGTCTGTGGTGTGTGTATGTGTGTGTGTGTTTATGTGGTGAGACTTGGCCCTATCAAACTATCCCAGGCTTTACAATCCCCAGATACAAGTTAAAAGCCCTGGGAATATTTGCGTAGCTGTCAGCATTGTGGTGTGTAGGTGTATTCACTTCCAATCATTAAGCGTGTGTGTACATGTGATGTGTTTGTGTGTATATGCATCAGTTACTTCTGAAGTTTTCTGAAGTTGAGGGTTGGGGATCAGAAGCTGTTGACTCAGTAATCTCTCTAATCTATGCTCTGTCTCTGGACTCCACATCCTTAAATCCTTCCCTCCTACACACCCCCTGTATGTGTTTGGGTTTGTGTGTTTGTCTGACAGACCACAATGCCTTTCCCACAAGGTTCACACAGCCTTTGAAAGGCTCACTTTGATATGGTATAAATTAAAGACAGGGATCATAATGAGAAGTGTCCCCTGATTCCTCACGTCAGACAAAACGAGTGCTGCGTGGAACCATTTCTCCCCATTGAGAAACCCTCTGAGCACTTGTGCAGTTCAGACCTCAACCTATTTGAATATGAATTGATTTTAGGAAGTCAACACCCATACCCAAACTCACAGTTATGGAGGGAACTGATGTTGAGTTAGTAGAGAACTACACATATTTGAATATTGTGATGATAAGTTGTGCTTTCAGGCCAATGCAGATGACATTTAGAAAATGGTGCAACATTGTCTTCTTGAGAATGATTTGTATTTGTATTAACTAGAGCACCAACATTTTTACAGGTCCACAGAACCTTTATTGAGGTTGGTGCTGTCTTTTTGTATTTTGGTGAGGTTTGGGAACCTCAGTCTGGCTAATGACAATAGGCTTGATCGGCTTGTCAGAATGGCCAGTAAAGTTGTAAGGAAGGCACATGCCATACTGAACTGACCAACTCTGCAGAGGGAGTTTGAGCTTTTGCCTTCAGGTAGAAGATTTAAAGCGCTATCTCATTGGACAAAAAAATATTTTGTTTGCACAGCAATTAGTGGCCTGGATTTGCACAAAAAAAGCCCTACACTCAGCAATTTTAATTTTTTTTGTCTTCACCTAAAGTGATCTTACACTGTACTGTATTGCTTTGTGGTCTCTGTGTCCTGCCCGGTATGTCGTCTTTCATGATAGATTGAAAGTGATTTCTCCTAGCAGGATAATAAAATGTTTCTTTATTTGTTACTTTTAGTAAATGCTGCTGCTGCCCTTACATGTATAGATTGTTCAACTTGTTTGGGACATACTTCTGTGTCAGGTAATTGCACCTTAAACTGGCACAGACCAAATTCATATTGTTCCGCAATTGGATCATTGTTTCTGCAGTTGACATTTCTTCTGCTGAACAAAAGATTATCAGTCAGAATAGCCAGAAAAGCTGGCTTATTACCATACTGCAAAATGCCACTAGATATAATATGTGATCTTGGATGGCTTTGGCTATGATATGAGTTGGTTAAGAAATGGCCTAGATTTTCTCAATGGTGCGCTGGTCTCTTGTTCGTACTCCGGTGATGGTTTAATTACCGCGTGTCTGCTGTGTAGGTAAGACTGTACTACACTGTAGCTTCGGCAAACAACGCCAGAGTAGACAGTTCCAATCTGTGTGAAGATTTTCCCACTGTGGAGACTGATGAACCAATGGGCTGGCAGGATACCTCAGCAACTTCCTGCCCCCGCTTAACAGCAGTACCTGATAATGAGCTTAGATGTCTGACAATTGGAATTGAAGAAAGATAAGCTTTCTCATACCAGTCCCTATAATACTTTTCAGTATGCTGCGTTGTTGGGCTGTATGAGACAGTGGCAGGCTTTTTGGGACTGCTGACTGTGTGTGTCTATCTGTCCATGTGGGTTCATGTATCAAGCTTTTTGCTTATATCTGTGTGCTGTGACAGTGTTTTGTCTAGTAATGTTGAGTGTGTGTGCATGTCTCCTCATGCGTGGAAGAACTGCATGTATGTGAAAAGTGTGTATTTTTTTCATATCAGGAGTAGTGGAGTGGGGTGGGGTCGTTTGCAGGGAAGGTTAATGTGGGGGAAGGTTAATTCCCCTGAAGTTTAACAAGGAAACCATCATCAATCGCCTGCACTCGACACACTGACATTTTGCTGAGGCCACTTGGTCACTCATTGGCATTTGGTATGCAGGAGAAGAACGAGACCAGGGTCTGAATCCAAGTGAACCCTGGGTCTGGTGTGTGTGGGGGTGTGATGGGAGGGTAGGGGGATGTTTCCCCCAGATCATCCCACCTGTCACCCTACCACCCCCTACTGGTGGAGTAGCAGTGCTGCCAGTTTATCCTGACTTTTATAAACACACAGGCTTGGATGTGCCTGTTCACTGCTGTGCAAGACTAATGCATGCTCCGTCCCTTTCAGGCTGCCTCATTCCTGTGATCAGTCTGCCCTCTCATGGACATGTTTTGTGTTGCACTTTTCAAGGGAATTTTTATGTACATTTACATTTAGTCATTTAGCAGACGCTCTTATCCAGAGCGACTTACAGTAAGTACAGGGACAATCCCCCCCGAGACAAGTAGGGTGAAGTGCCTTGCCCAAGGACACAACGTCATTTGGCACGGCGGGGATTCGAAGGCAACCTTTGGATTACTAGCCCGACTCCCTCACCTCTCAGCCATCTGATTCCCCATCTGATGTAGTCATTTGATCCACTACTGCAGAGTGCCCGTGATGCAGTCGGTGATTAAGATGTCAGTTAAAAACACAAATTCAGATTCCTTGAACTATGGATAGTGCATAGTGCCCGTGATAAAAATGGTGGCACACACTCCTGGAATTATAGATAGGGCACAGTGCAAAGATGACACACAGATTCCTATAATTATAGATTTTATGCAGTGCCCATGATGCAGCTGGTGATGCCAGTTCTACTATATTTCTTGATTGAAATTCTCTGTCATCTCTGAAGTACTAGTTCAACTTCCACATCTTTTCTTGTCAAATGGCCAATGCTGAGGTAGCTTACAGTTATGCAAATGATTATGTAGCCTTCATTTGTCTGCTGTTTCCTATGTTATAAATTGCTCATGTTATGTTGATCAGAATGTACTATGTTGGTTCTCTGCTCAATTGTCTTACCACCACAAACATCTAAACATTTAGTTCATAACAGAAGTCATTACATGCACAATGGATGAGCCAGTTGTCATAATTGTAGGCCTAATTCACATTATAAGCGCTTGTACATTTTGTGCAGGCAGTTTTGACATCAGTAAACACATTCATTTATGTAACAAAATTCACTGATCTATACTGAAAGTATATCCACTTTATGTTGTCGTTCCCCTTTGAATATCGGTTCTAAAAGTGAATTTGCTTCTAAATAACGAAACAGAATTTCTCAATTTTCCTTACTATGCTTAGTTTAATTTAATTAAATTGCAAATGCCTTTGTTAACCGCATTAGTTCAATTGCGGTTCTGCAGTCTGTTTGATTATAAAAAGGACACCTGCAAAATATTAACTTTGCACAGTGCCCGGTTCTCAAGATCAGACCAGAGGACGAATCAGAGTGAAGGGGTTGGATCGCAAAGAGAGCAAGCCAAACTGGAGGCTTGTAATCTCTCATTTCATGTTGAAATGCTTATGCAAACAATGTCAACGACACTGCACTCTGTTGGATTATAAAGAGGACACATGCAGAATATGAACTTTGCAGAGTGCCCAGTTCTTGAGCTGATCGTGGGAAACTAAACCCATTCTAATTTGTACACAGACAAAAAAAGATTCCTGGCATCATTAAAGAGATGTTGCAAAATGTAATGCGTAGTTTATTTACAATGTATGCCAGAATCCAACCTGGAGGAAGGATTGAATATTTTGTCTTCAACTGTGTGTGTTTCCTTGTTGAGCATGTCTGGTTGCACTCATATCTCCTACAGACTCCTTCCAGAGTGAGTTGCAGCCTCATGCAGTAGGAGGCAGGGAGAGGATGTGGTTGGGTTTTCAGTTCTATAGTCGTGATTGTACAATGTCCACAACTCACCACTGGTGTTCTGGATCCCAATCTCCACAAACTCCACCGAAACATTACTCCACATGAAAACATATTCCCTCTTTCTATTTCTTTCTCTTTTCTCTCTCAATTCTCAGAATCTCTTTTGGAACAAACCCTAACCCTATCTTTCTGATTCTTTCTTCTCTCTTCCCCTCTATACTTAAAAAACAAGTTGAGGTTTTGGCAGACTTCTATTAACCACAGGGCAGAAAAGTATGAGAGAAACACTCTCACACACAAACACAAGCACACACACTTCTTCTGGGTATGTATATGTACAGGTCAGATCCTCTGATATTTGAATTAGCAACACACACACACCTCCAACTACCAAAGAGGTGGTTATGGCATTTATAAGACGGTGACCACCATCCCTCCCTCACACACTCACACACACACACAAATGTCTCTAGCATGTGGCTGGCGGCTGGGCTCAAACAGGCCATGTCTTTACCCATACCCTGCTAGAACGCACGCACACACACTCACACTCCTCATTGGGGTGCTTCCAGCTTGCTATAACGGGAAACGTTTTTCCAGGCCGAGCTTCCCGGAGCAGTGTTCGCTCTTCTAATATGTAGGTATGTGTCTCTGCGGCTTAAATGGAAGCAGATGTCCTCCACTGGAGCAGGAGTTTACACAGGGATGTAATCAAGGCTTAGCCCTTTCCTATTTTCCTTTGCTCTATTCAGTCTATTTATGGTGGAAATGAGCCTGGTGTGCTGTATTGTGTGTGCGTGTGTCTTGTAGCATATGGAAGTGATTATCTTGGTGCACAGTGAGTCTGACTGTACTCTACCCTCTACTCAATTCTAGAATTTTCTGTATCTACTCTTCCTTGGTCACAAGTTACATATTTTTAGGACTCATTTGATAAAGTTAATGAATCTCTATTTCAGATCATTCTGCAAGCATGCTCATGGCTGTCAGTCAGGTTTCAGTTTGGTTGAGAGAGAGAGGCAGAGAGACACAGAGAGTGACAACAAAGAAAAAGAAAGGCAGAGAGATCGAGAAAGAGAGCTAGGGAGAGGGAGAGGAAAGGGAGAGGGAAATAGTATAAAACTTGTCGAAGCTGTCGTTAGCCACATGGATAGCCTGGAGGGAAGGTCTGCAGATGTGATTACAGTGACAGATGCCACCATGCATTGGGTTACATTGACACAGAGCTTTAGACCAATAAACAGCTCAACTACTCTCCACAACACAACAACAATTCCATTGTATTGTTTTTTCCATAGTTGAAAAGGCCGCTGGTCCCAGGAGTCCTGTGAGTCTGGCATCAAACAGGATATCATATGGCCAGTCTGAAAGGATATGACACGCTGTCATGACTTCAGGGTAGCACACATAAATATGCCAGGGGTCCCTGTCCTGTGGTAGGGAGCATAGTTTTATGGAAAGTGAATCGTTATGGAAAGGTAGGACCACTGAGTTTAACCTGACAAGGAGGGGGGGGCATTTCTAATAGCAGAATAGAAAGAACAGGAAATATGACAAATACAGTGAGGTGTTCAGTAATTGGATCCTCAAAACACCCTCTTTGACCCTGTGGAGCCAGTGCTACTCCTTATCTAATTATGAGCCATCCTTGAGGGTTTAGGTTGGTTGAGGGGCAGTTCTATGGGCGAATGTGAAGCCCTCTGTGACATGCTTGCGTGTAAAAAGGGCTATACAAGTAAATTTGATTTGATTATTGGCCTTTAATGTCTTCTTATCAATTTAGTTTTAAATCCACGATACATTATATCATTAGGGTCAGGGAGATGAGGATTTTCTCACTGTGAGCATCAGGAATTGATCTTGGATATTGGTTCACATTGGTCAGACTACTGACTGATAGCATCATAAAGAAATAAGTGTGTTAACATATCCAGGACCAATGCAAACATTGCATGCCAAGTGCAGCTCCACTCTCTTCTATCTTCCTGTTGTCCTGCAGTGGGTCAAGCCTTAGCCATCTGGTAACCTCACACACACACACTCATAAGTATGCATAAATACACACACACACACACCATGGGCTTTTATTCCTGACTTACTTTGCAGTACTCCAGAGCAACGTGTTCACAAGACTCTTGGCTGAGCTATGCTGATAACATCTAGGCACATCTTGTTTCAATAATACATGTTTGGAATCATTCGAACTCAATTTGGAGTAATAAAGGACTTTGTTGTGGAACTACTCCCCTAAATGCCTTCCCAAGACCTTATAGACTGTCTGAGAAAATATCTTCAATCCTTAGAGAAATGTACAAAACGGTGTTTCTGTTCCTGCATGCGTTGTAGCATACTAATCCACCAAGAGACTAGATCTCTTCAGCTCTTATTTGTAGACTCTCGACAACTCTTAAGAGCTCCGGGGCTAAACCTCACTAAATATTTCACTAAGAGCGCTGTGCCCCACGTTAGCACTTTGATTGATAGTCGTTTAATTCACTGGTGTCAGAGACCGTCCTAAAATCCTCAAGACTGTGCTCAGCCGCCAGAAGGCAGAAGTGAATGGGTTGCTTCTTCACTATAAGGAAAATAAATCAACTTGCCGACTGAAGGCGCAATTTAAAAGTAAAGTGCTTGGCGATGAGTCGCCCCCGCAAACACTGCCCGGCCGCCGAGTTGCGAAGCGAGCGCAGTGTCTATTCTGAAAGTGCGAGCCACCCACGAGAGGCCACACCGTGGGAGAAGTCGCAGGCACACGACTATCAATGAATAACAACGTGAGGGAGTGCAAAATATGTGTGTTTATAAATATATAAGTGAGAGGGGGTTGGGGGAACTTCCCCACGCAAACCAGGGACTAATAAGGGATGCTGTAGGTTACCGTGTAGCCTAATTCCTTAAACCTTAATCAACTGATGTCGTTTGAGGCAAATCAAATGGCCATCCAATTGAATTTAATAAACACAATTCAATGTACGGAGATGGGCCCTGAGCGGTAGTATAGCGCCATCTAGCAGGAAAAAGGGAGATACTTGATAGTCGGAGAAAGTGTGTCGGTGGTTGACTGAACACAACGTCGACATTGTCACAGCGTGTCCGTGGTTTTGCTTTTCCACGACGGAGTTCGAATGAGGGGAGGTGAGGCTTCGGCCCAGCAGTGTTTGACGCTCAAATCCTGCAGAAGGCTGCCAGTTCTCAGAAAGAAGCAGGTACCTACAGCCCCCAGGGGTAACGCAAGCGTTCAGTCTGCGGCTCGTTAAAGCCCGTCCTGGATACACAGATCGGTCATCCACTCACCCACTGTCATTGTGTCTGGTATGCTTTACCTTACAGACTCCTACGAGACCTGGTGGGACTGTCCATGCTCCTCTCTTATGCCTCACACTCAAATTAATCTCACGGAGCGCAGGGGCACTGTGGGTGACATCGATAATCTAATTTGCGGCATAATTGATAGCAATGCAGCACAAATGGAGAATGGGTTAGTAGCCTCCAGTCGAATGCAGGCACCCATGCGTAACGCGCACTCCGGCGAGTGAATCAACCAGTATACCGACACACGGTTGTGGAAGGATTTAACAAATGTATATATTGTTATAACAATATTTCAATGAAAACCAATTGAGACAAACACGCTGTTACAGAACACTCCTATCTATACTCTAGCATTTTGGGCTCAAAAGACCGGAACTGATTGACAGAGAGAAACACACAGTCAATGGTACGATCATAACAACTATTTGCAATACAGCCTACAATCTTGGGACAGCTAGGGCGATGTTTCTCGTGCAACACAGTAACACTGTGTGTATGTTTATTTTGGGCATCCCTCGAGCGCTGGAGTGGAGCATGCTCACCGGTGACCGGGTCAATAGTCAATAAAAAAACTGCCTCACATTTTTCATATCTATATTGCAAGAGAATACATTTATGTGCCTAACATGAAATGTGTGGGGAGCAAACAGCCATGGTCCCCTCTCTGGATACAGTAGAAAAATAGGCGACAGTAGACTACCCAAAAAGGAACTCTATCACCTACCTTGTAATCTCAAAGCTGCACCCTTTCCTAAGGAGTAAAGCTCTCTTCCGCATGATGCCCGCTTTCTCCCGGCCGAGGTACACATTGATATCCGAATTCATGGGTGCCGGGTGAACAGGTTTACTCCGTAACGACAAAAATGCTTCTCGTCAAGTCAAGCTAGGGGAGTGAAGGGAAGAGTAAGGGACAGTGATGAGCGGAAGAAAGGACAGACCAAAATTGAAAATAAAATGCTCTCCTCAGCTCACGTGGAAAAGAAAAGTGAGTCGGAACTTCCCTTACTTCTATTTTATCGAAAAACAAACAGGTTTAGTGCAGCATGTTTGGGCCGCTGGTTTCAAACTCCACAGGGTTAACCGTCGCTTCTAAAGTGCGGGCACAGTTGGCATTTGGAGAGAGTCAAAGACAAAGAGTCTCGGGCTGGTAAAGAATACGGTAACGGTCCGTTGTTTAGTCTCCTGCTCTCGAGCGCTGTACGGTGGACGGTTCTCTGGGTTATATTCCACACTACTCCCTCGGTGCTAGAGCGCTCCCAATGTCGACTCCGGGGAAGCGATGGATGGTGCACGGGAGGGAGATAAAGAGAGAGAGAGAGTCGGGGGGGGGAGTGAGAGAGAGGATGAAGGCTCAACAACAAGGGGGTTGAAAATACATAAACGAAACATTTTAATGCAACTGCACTAAGACTCTAAAATAGTGAGAATACTGCAATAACAATCACACGTGCTGCAACTTTCATACTTGCTGCAGTGCGATGAGACAGGGGGATACGACTAAAATATGTTAATTAAAGTAAACCTACGCCAGATTGGCCTTTTCCCCTAGACAATTCTATGTCTGAATAGGTTTATCTGCTGTTTAAACACAGTAAACCCATGCTCAAACCGAAATACTCGACATAAGTCAGTGTGTCTGTGCAGCAAACCCTAGTGTTGTTGATTGTGTGTTTATATTTGTGTGTGTGGTATGATTGCATCAGACAGAGATCAGCAATGGAGTGTCTTTAGGTCAGGAGGTTAGAGCTAAGGATGCTGTGAAGGGTGGGTGGAGCAGATGGCTACACAGCAACCTCTTGGGAAATCTGCTCTTCTTTACGGTTAATAGACTCACACACACAAACTCACACAAATACAACTTATAATTTACTTGAAAATATGGAGTTGAGAACATAATAGTTGCTTCTTTGAACTCACAACTTTATACCTGCTAGACAGAAGCGGAAAGTGTTGCAAACGTTCATTGAGTCACCTTTTTATTATGCAACTCTGGAGTTGAATCAAGGTTTGTGGACACCTCGGTCTCCTGTGTGTCCTCATCTTTATATCCAGTACCACATACACACTCACATTACATACACGTGTCACCCTCCCCCTCTTTCACTCCCTCTCTCCAACCCGTTCAGCCAATGTTTTGATTAGGGATTGTCCAAATGTGACTCACAGCAGACCAGATGTATTAGTGAGTAAGTGAAGGAGGGAGTCATCCAAAGTGGGTGTGGCTGATTGCAGAGTTAGCATGTCTTTGGCTCTGTTCCTTGAGCCCAGAGTTCTCCTACTTTTTAATACCTGACATTATAGTGTTCTTGTTAGATTTACATATTGCTATTAAGTGTGGAGCAGTTTAGCATTACAAACAGTAATTGTATACTGAATATGTTGAATATCAATATGCTCAATAATATTATATAAAATACATTCTTAGCATTATGGGAGAGCCTTGATACTTTGTGAAAGAGCAACGTGGTTCTCAGAGTGGCTGTTTCTCAAGTTTGTCAAGTCAAATTGCCTATTACACACCTAAACTACACACAGTGTAATTGGGTGTAACTGCATTTGGCAAGGCGCAACCTTTATTCTCTCTCATACATATTTCTTTATTATCTTCTAACCCTAACTATTCCCAAAATGTTTGCACTACAAAGACAGTGTGTCAGCGTCAAAATGTTCGTCTCGATCCCGATTGCATTGCTTGTATTTCCGCGAAGGTTCCATTGCACTGTTTCAGTAAAATACAATTTAGTTTAAGTCTGACACTGTAAACTTAATACGCCAGGAAATAATAAAGCCACATATTAGTATTTAGTTTGGTCTCCACATTGATATTTCTGACCCTTTTGGCCTTTGTAGATAGGAAAATGTCACCCAAAAAGAAGACATGTATCAGAAGTTTTTTCACCACCCAGAGAGTAAGTAGCTATCAAGAAGGTCGTTGTTAGTTAGCTAGTACGAAAACTACCTACACAGTACAAAAACCAGCTAGCCTTACATCGCCACCCATTCTACAATGGAAACATGTTTTGAAAGTTGTTAGTGTAGTAGTATGGAAGCAAATAGTGACCAAAATAAAAATGCATTTCCAGAAATGCTTTTTCATTTAAGAATGTGGCTCCATTATTTGACTCATAAATGAAATTAGTGATCAATCATCCTGTTTGCATTTTAATTTTCTTCTTCAAGAGTGCTCAATCTTTCACTTACGTTAGAGATTTAATTTTCAAAATATGCCACAGCAAATAGATACCAAAATTCAATTTGAAATGTAAAATTTGAAAATGACAATGCATTTGCAGAAATGCTTTTTCATTTTAAGAATGTGGCTGCATTGTTGGACTCATAAATAAAATTAGTAATCAATCATTCTATTTGCATTTTCTTCTTCAAGACTGCACATGTTATGCCATAATCAAAAAGAAAACAGAGCGGACATTGCTTGTTCGTTTTCGTGGTCTGCCCGTAGAGTACTAGCCTGGTCCTAACCAGACTCTCGTACATTTCATTTGTACAGAGAGTCTGGCCTCGCTCCATTGACAAGCATTGACTTCCTTGAAGGCGGTACTCTGTTGAAGTTTAAAACTATTGGATCTGCCCAGAGCCACTCTGATCTGCCATAACCAATTGCTAGCGTTCGCCTTAGCCAATTCCTTCACCACTACTGTAACAGAGCTAGCTGCCGTTGCTGGAAAATCAAACTGTTCCCGAACCCTGTGGGGAGGAGGGCCACAACATCATGGCCACCAACAAAACTCAGCAAAACTTGTTTTTGCTCCGGCTTTACATTGCGCAGGATTTACATTTTTTCCTTATTTTTGATGCAACAGCTTTCAGTTAGGCAATGTGAGGCTCCCACATCACCATTAGCCTACCTATTGCAATAAGGAAAATAAGAGAACCCTGTTTCATTCTACACTTTCACTCAGTGTAAATAAGCAGCAACAAATGTATGTTGTATGATTTCTTACCAATGCAATCTTCAATAGTAAGTATGCATAATAAATACAAATATACAGACACATCAGTTGAATTTTTTACTGACACCTATGAAAACTTACGTACTTCTCCAAACGTTTTGACATTTCATATTTGTTTAAACAATAGGTTTAGAGTTGATATTCAAAGAAAATGCCCCAGCTGCAGCGGCCGCAAGCACACCTCACAATTGTAAGGGAATTTGTGTATCTAGTGTGTATTGATGTGTGTGGTATGTAAGGAGGGTGAAACGTGCTGGTATGTAAGGCTGATTCCCCTGCTAAGAGCCTTCTCTAATGAACCAGTAGTGACTTCAGAGGCCACCTGCCAATCAAGACACAGACTTTGTTGACACGATAGGAAAGATCAGGAAGTGTAGGCAGTTGGGTGTACTACTACCCAATACACAGCCAAGAAGCCAGAATCAATAACGATATTTCCCTTTACTAGTAACATTCTCATCCAATTACAGCTAAACCCTCATATTAAAGACACATCTTGCTACCAATATTGTCTTCCAAAATTCACATATGCTTGCACTATTGCAATTCCCCCCGCCATGAGTAAAGTAAGCCAATTACTTACCGTAAGGGTTGGATAAACCAGGAGTTTCAGTATGTGTGTGTCTGATCCGGTGATGTGTTGAGGTAGGCAACCACTGCAAACTGGGTTGACCAAGAAAGATGTCCAAAAATGTGTGTTCATTGAACTCCTTTAATTCTTCCATAGCACACGTCCATTAGCTCCAAATAGAAAAAATATGAGTGCTATGTTAATGTGGTGCTTTGAAAAAGCCAGGTTTTGGAGGCCATTTTACCAAAAAATCAAATGTAGCCATTTAGAGGACTTTTAGTACGAATATACTGTAGTTAGCTCAAGTCATACGGTGGGCGTTCTGGCTCAGGCAAATGGACCAATCTGGCATACAAAGATTTTGAATTTCAGTGTGGGTGTGATAGTTAACGAATGAAAGACCAGTTAAAATGTCCCCCAAAACGCAAAAAATGCTGTTACAGTGCATCTAATTAGTAATACCATCATATCTATGAGGCAACGTTGTATTAGTGTTGGTTACATGCTGTGGCCCACTGTACAATCTATGGCCCTGTTGTGTCTCTGGTGGTTGTGGCTTGTTAGTGCTGCCCAGTTAGTCAGCTCAATGACCTCCAGATTGCCTTGTAAGGTCGCCCTCATCCAGCCAGCCAGACGGTCGTTACTGTACATGTACAGCTACCATCTGTCAGAGGAAAGGCCAGGGTTGGAGTGGGGTAAGGATGAAGGAGAGGGGAGAAGGGAGACAAGAAAGGAAGCTTGGGAGAGTGAGAAATGTGTGAAGGAAGAGTGGGAGAAGAGAGAGACAACATAGAATCTGATCAGGCACATACGTGTCAGGCTGGGAAGGGAGAGCGGACAGCCACTGCTCTTTCTTGCTGTGATCGATAGAGGACAGAGTGGGAGGGATGGGGCATAGGGAAAAGGAGAGGAGAAATAGAGAAAGCAAGTGGGGAGGGCAGGCTGTAAGAAAGGGAATCCTTACCCCTTCTCCCGCCCATGCAGTAAATGAGGAATCCCATTGTTTGGTGGGGAGGAGGAGCCAGAGGAGCAGAGGGAGAAAGGTTCTCAGCATGGTGGGACAACTCGGCAGTCAACATGCCTATGGCAGAGCAGTAGCTGTACAAGCCTTCATAACAACCCATCCCTTGTCTGTCCTTTGGTTGGCTGCCACAGCTTGATTGGAAACACAGGACTTGGATTGGTAACTGCTACTTCATTCTGTAAGTCCTAGTGATCCAGACCATGGTTAGACAAGACTAGACGACCACCCTTTGAAGTATTGATGAGCGTTTGCTTTTCTCTCCCTGCAGAGCCAGATGAGTGTTGAATGTGTCAGTGATTCTCTTTATCGCTTGCAGCAGGCAAGCTCAATAGAAAACAGTATTTGACAGGATTTCTATTTTATCCTGTTTAAACGGTTTAATAGCTGTGTCTCTCCCCTTACAGGAACACTGGCTTTATCCACTAAAGATGACACAATATGACAGAACATTTCAGGAATGATAGACTAAAAACCAGGGGCCTCATGTATAAACATTGCATATGCACAAAAAGCTTGCGTACGCTGGTTTTCACGCACACGGGGTGATGTATTAAAATTCACTTGACGTGAGAATGTGCGGGCCGTCACGGAAACTTTTGAGCAGACGTGAGAATGTGAGGGCCGTCCGTAAAGACGGATAGTGTTTTATTGAGTGTGCATCGTGACTGTCTCCTGACTAAGTAAGTGACTTTAAATTTGTTGCTTCTCTTGTGTTTTTGCTAAATCTTGTGTCAGGTTAGAGCTGAGAGACCGCAGCTATCCAGGCCGTTAAGTAGCTAGCTAGAGATCGAGTTTCAGGGTATTTTCCAGGGTACTTGCCGCCGTGTGAGACCCTGGCTTTGTTTACGTAATTAGGGTCATTGTCAGCTGCGTCTTGCATTATTAAGGCGGCTGGCACTCCAGAGGCATTCTTGCCTGGCAGCCTCGGTGCACGAAGACTCGGTCGAACAAAGACAGGGAGTCTACCTGCGGGAGTCCACCGAGGAAGACCGACGGGGCCGGATCACCTTTTCTGATAAGTATCACCCTATTCATATTTATATTTATGTTATATTCTACCTACAACTTATTCATAGCTAGCATGTGTTTTTCCTTAGCATTTCTGTTCATTACAATACCCTTAGACGTAGATATGTCACAAAGTATATACGGTCAACTTCTAACCTTCACTACCTATCCAGATCTTTTCCACCTGCCCTCTCTCTTTTCTTTAGGGCTCTGGAACTGCAAGTTTGCTGTGAACAAGGTAGACTTCATCCCGGCTCATGCTTCTCTTCATGCCCTTGCGCCGACAGAGACATGGATCCACCCAGAGAAGACTGCAACTCCAGCTGCTCTCCGTCAACCACACCTTCACTCACTCACCCCGCTCAACCGGGCGGGGTGGTGGGACAGGTTTGCTTCTTTCCCCACGTATTAAATACACATCCACACCACTCTCTGTTACTGCCAAATCATTTGAAAACCATTATGTGATTCTAACTGATCCTATCAAAGCATGCTTAATTGTTCTTTATCGCCCACCAGGACCGCCAGACGACTTTTTTGAGGAGCTGGACATGCTCTTCAGCGTCCTCCCGGATAATGGAACCCCCCTGATAGTCCTTGGAGACTTCAACATCCACCTCCAAGGAACGCAGGCCGTCGACTTCTTGTCACTCCTGACTTCATTCTCCCTGACGCTGCTGAGCACACCGGTGACCCACAACGCAGGCAAACAGCTAGACCTCATCCTGACACGTAACTGTATCACTGATTTAACCTCTGTAACCCCACTGCACATTTTTGATCACTACTTTATCCAATTCTCTGTCTCTCTCCCTCCAACCCCTCCTATCTCCCCTCCCCTTGTAACTTTCCGGCGCAACCTCCGCTCCCTATCTCCCTCCCATTTCTCCTCTATTGTCACATCCTCTCTCCCTCCCATTGACGAGTTCTCGTCCCACTAACACTGCATCACTTGACTCTCTCTGTCCCCTGTCAACCAGGCCTGCAAGATCTTCTCCCTCCTGCCCATGGCTTACGGATGTTATTCGTGAAGAACGGTCCACCCTTCGGGCAGCTGAAAGGAGATGGCGCAAGTCCAAAGACGGTCTGGACCTTGATAAGTATCACTCCCTCTTTAAATCCTTCTCTTCTCACATAACTGGTGCTAAAACCCGCTACTTTCTGAACAAAATTAACTCTGCTTCAAACCCCCACACACTTTTCTCTACCTTCTCCACCCTTCTTAACCCACCTCCCCCTCCCTCCACCCTGACAGTAGACGACTTCTCCTCCTTCTTTGAGAAAAAGTCGCAGACATTAGCAGTCGGTTCCCTAAACCCACCTCTCCTACCCTCTCACCCTCCATGACTGACCCAACTAAAAACTTTCTCTCCCCTGTCCGAGGCAGAGATCTCTGACCTCATTCTCTCTCATTGGCCCACCTCCTGTCCCCTTGATCCTATCCCCCCCCCTCTCTTTCAAACCATCTCCCTCTCGATCATAACTTTTCTTCTCCATGTCCTAAACTCCTCTCTTACTTCCGGCACCTTTCCCTCTGCCTTCATACAAGCCAGAGTTACCACTCTACTCAAAAAACCCTCCCTTAACCCTCCCGTCCTCCAGAACTACAGACCGGTATCATTGTTACCCTTTTTTTTTTTTTTACAATTGAACGTGCTGTATCTAACCAACTGTCAACATTTCTCTCTCAGAACAACCTGCTTGACCCCAAAAAAATCGGGCTTCAAGACTGGCCACTCCACAGAGACTGCCCTCCTTTCAGTCACCACTGCCCTCCAGTCTGCCAGAGCGGCTTCCAGGTCATCCGTCATCATTCTGCTGGACCTTTCTGCAGCGTTTGATACGGTTAACCACCAGATCCTGCTCTCCAGACTTTCTGAGATGGGCATCACTGGCACTGCACTCCAGTGGATCTCATCCTACCTGTCGGGAAGATCCTACCAGGTCTCCTGGGGAGGCAAACTGTCAGGCCCTCGCCAGCTCTCCGATGGTGTCCCACAGGGCTCTGTCCTTGGACCCCTCCTCTTCTCTCTGTACACCACCTCACTTGGACCAATCAAAAACTCCCATGGCTTCTCCTACCACGGCTATCCTGACGACACGGAGCTGTACCTGTCGTTCCCCCCGACTGATCCGGGGATCTCAGCTAGGATTGAGGCCTTCCTCACAGACATCTCCACAGTGACCCCTTCATCCTCTGCCAGGAACCTTGGGGTTACCATGGATGACGAGCTCTCCCTCACGGCCCACATTGTTGCAGTCTCCCGGTCGTGTAGATTCACCCTCTACAACATCCGGAAGATCAGGAGATACCTATCTGAGCACCACTAGCGGAGCCAGAGGGGTGTCCGGGGTGGCACTGGACACCCCTGACATCTGATTGGCCACCCTGGGTGCCACCCCAAAATATAATTTGTTACTGGAAATTTGATGCTGATTGATATTTCATTTGACCTCTTGTTGAAAGAAGCATTTATTTTGCTGCTTAAGTATATGATCCTGTGGACAAAAAGACACGGACGCTGTGTCTTTTATAACTTGTATTTTACCACTGCTCTTCTTGAGATCGCTATTCTAACAGCCCTAGCTGATTTTCACAAATGCATTCAGCATTAAGCCTACGGCATCTCCCGAGGGACAAAACACCCTTGTCCGTTGTCACAGAAAGGTCTAGGCTATCCTCAGGATTTGCAAGTTAGCTAAACTTATACTAGCCTATATCTTAAATAATTTTGTAGACATAACATTGGATTCTGCCACTAAATGAGTGACTTGGCTTTATTTCTGGACATACTATCCACAACCAGGGCTGGACTGGGACAAAAAATCGGCCCTGGCATTTTTGGCCCAGGCGGTCCACAGATTTAATCTGGTCTTGTTTAGGCCAATTCCAAAACTTCTTTGCTATTAGTTAACATAATATATATGAACATAAATATTGTACTGTAAATTTGTAATGTGGTTGGGCACCAAGTTATTTATATTTTTATTTATATACCTGTCGAGTCAAATTGCAGTGTTTTTTTGGGTTTGTAAATTCACTTTGTTTTGTAAATAAACTATGTACTGTGTTATTTCTGTAACACAGAAATGCTACTATAAGTCCCTGGTGCTTGAGGTTTTTTTCCCAAAAATATTTTGTATGTTCCAGCACTTACAGACCCAGATTATACTGTATATATTAATTAAAACAGTGACTCTGGACCCCCTGAAGTAGCCTTGGCCACCCCTTGGCCACCCCATGTATAAAACTCTAGTTCCGCCACTGCTGAGCACTCCACCCAGCTGCTAGTCCAAGCACTGGTCCTCTCCAAGTTGGACTACTGCAACTCGCTGCTCTCACAGCATGTGCAACCCGCCCTCTTCAGAGGATTCAGAACGCAGCGGCCCGCCTGGTCTACAATCTACGCAGACGCTCCCATGTTACCCCGTTCCTCATTTCTCTCCACTGGCTACCCATCAACGCCCGTATTAGATTCAAGACCCTGGTACTGACCTTCCGAGCAGTGAACGGGACTGCACCCGACTACATCAAGTCTCTGCTGCAGCCTTACACCCCCACCCGTCACCTACGGTCTTCTTCAGACAACCGCCTGGTGGTCCCACGGCTCAAGACCGCCCGGTCCCAACACAAGCTCTTCTCCTGCCTGACCCCCAATGGTGGAATCAGCTCCCCACCTCCATCAGGGACACTGACTGTCTCCCCACCTTCAAGAAAAGGCTCAAGACGCACTTGTTCCGGGAGTACAACGGCACTTAGGAATGCTTGATTGGACCTGATGTTAGTTTCCTCCAGGATCACAATGACTTATTGAGAGACTTGTTGCTCTTGTAGGTTAGTTATAACGAAGGTAACTCTTGAATAGTGCTGTCAGTTAAACGCGTTATTAACGGCGTTAACGCAAACCCAAATTAACGGCGTCAAATATTTTATCGCGTGATTAACGCTCTTTTTGACCAAGCAAACTCGTTTTTTTTCACATTCTGTTGCAACAACCACTGACGTCAGAAAAAGTACAATACCGCACCGGATCTAGCTAGACCGGAAACAAAACAACAGGCACGCCACACACACTTGTTTGAGCTTGCGAGCCGGCTAAAGAGTAGTAGCAGAGCCCGTCTACGGATATTAGACATTCTCTGGTAGTAGGCTAACGTTACGTTTTGAGTTGATTGCCAGCGCCAAACGCCAAAATGGATGCCAATAAGATTCTGAATGGAAAGTTTACTTTTAAATGGTTGCCAAATGGTTCCATTGACAAGACGAAAGTAATCAGTGTGTTCTGTCGTTGTGAACTGAGCTATCATCGCAGCACGTTGTGGAGTCAAAAATACAATTTTGATGGCCAAGCACGCAGCTGATGCGAATTCTCCGCCCGCTCGTCAAAGCCAGGCGATTGCAATGTTGTTTTCAATAAAAAATAACATTTGCACGAAGCAATCCGAACCACTTTTCCATGTTGATAAGAGCATTAAAATTTGAAAAAATTATGGAAGAAAAATAAATCAAGGGACATTTAGAATAGATAAAAATGTGCGATTAATTGCGATTAATCGCGAGTTAACTATGACATTAATGCGATTAATCGCGATTAAATATTTTAATCGTTTGACAGCTTTACTCTTGAACTCTTGTACTTGCTGTGAAATAGTGTACTGTTGATTGTTCTTCTACAGGTACAGTCTTGCACTTTTTGGGGTTCATGTTGTTTTAATTTGTAACATGTATAACTGCATGCTCTTATGGGTCTTCCCTTTGGCACTTGTTTAGTTTTTCACAATGTATGCTTCATGTTTTGGCTGCCTGCAATGTTTGGGAGTACTTCGTTGTTATGATCAGTGACCTATGCTCTTTTGTAAAATTCTCTCTTGGAAGTCGCTTTGGATAAAAGCGTCTGCTAAATGCATAAATGTAAATGTAATGTAAAAGACTTGTCTAGCTCTGTAACGTGGCAAATTCTAACTGAAAAGTGCCGAAACTCACCAAACATTACAAAATAAAGTTTCCACTACAGTTACTGTCATACATCTACGTTGACTATTCAAAAAACATAAAAATAAAAGTTTGATCAGTAATGTGGATGATCACATCAAAATGCCGAAACCCAAACCGGAAATGCTTGATACCGTTTAATCCGCCACCACTTAATATCTTCTGTTAAACTTGAGGGTACCAAACGAATGACAAAATCACTCAGGAATTGCATGGAGAGCTGGAGAGCCCGGAGAGCCAGAGAGCTGCAGTTTCAGGACCGCAGTTTCAGGACCGCAGTTTTCCACTCCGCCGACTTTCTTTTGTTGCTAATACCTGATAACAGGCCGCCAAACAGGACACATTTTTTCACCTCCAACTCTGTTATTAGAACCTCGATCTCACAGTCTGTGATTTTTTTATTTTTTTGCGTGTTAAGCCATTTTAATTCAGACAAAGAAATTAGGTCAGGAGCGCATTTATAGTCCATCTGCATATTCATTTATGGGAGGACACGTTGACTGTAATTTATAAAGGGAAGGTGCGCAGGACCTGGCATACGACCGGTTTTATGCATGTGAATATTTCTGTGCGTAGGTACTTTTCTAATCTTCTGGTATGAAAGCTGCGCAATATTTTATACATACATTTTATACGTTTTAGAGCTTTTCACACTTCCCATGGGGTGATCAAGTATTTATTTGCAGTAAATAGATAGAATTGGAAACCACGTGTTAGTCATGGCAGGTTTAATGGTGCTTTCATGAAGATCTCTCTCTTACCCTCTCTCATTTCCCCCAGAAAGCATAGCAGAAAGGAGCTCAGTGATATGGTAATGACAGTGAGCTACTTGATATGTGTAGTGAGCTAAGCTACTAGCTACCCTACAATAAATTCAGCTTCACTACAGCTACCACTCATAAACACATAGTAAGCTAAGTTACACAAATATGTCAAAAGTAGCTTGATACATTAGTAGCTACTTTCAGTTAAACAAACTGCATGCCAAGTCAATGCAATTTTAGTGATCAACACTGTTACGTCCCTCACCCTGCTTGTATGTGTGTTCTGTTTTGTTGTGTACTTGTCTTTCCTTCAGTTTCCCCTCGTTTTCGTTGCCCGTCAGTGATTGGCTCAGTGATAAGTCTCGTCACCGGTGCACCTCCGCCCATCGATCTCTGTCCAGGATTGGCTGCCGTCACCACTCCTCCACCGCCAACGCACTACACTTCACCAATCACCTGTCTGTCCATCCACATTTAAACCAGGTCCTGTGTACTGTTCAGTAGTCCTAGCCCTGTGTGTTTTTCTTGTCGGCGTTTGTATGTGTTTGTGCATTTTGCTTGTGTTCAGTGTTATACGTTGTTTTACTACCTGTTTGTTTGTCAAGTTATCGCCGGTACTCGGTATCATGCTTTTCGTTGTTTTATTATAAGTTCAGTCGTACAGGGGCTTTGGTACAGGTAAGCTGCCCATGGGCATACACCCCATCACGTAGCTAACCACTGTAAAACACCCTAGGTAAGGAGTGGGTGCCACCCATGTCTGTTTTATTAGCATAGGGATGTCTTTTGGTTAGGTAGATTAGGACACTTTTGTTTATTACTTTTCTTTGGCACTGCTCGTAGTTCCACTGTACCCTGTCGGCTGTGTTTACCTTTTTGTGTTAAGAATAAACGTTTGTTTGCCTGCACCTCAGAAGCTACGTACACCATAGAGAATGGTCTCCTGATGCAGAGATGAACTGCCCACCGCATCCCAGAGAGCGAATGGAGTGTTGTTTGTCAGATTGTGGTACCCACACCATACCGACGTTCTGTTTTGTCACTCGCTCATGACCATCTCTGGTCTGGTCATCTAGGGGTTACGATAACGTACGACCGCATCCTGCGCCATTTCTTTTGGCCGGGGCTGAAAACGAACGTGGCTCAGTTTTGTCGTATATGCCATGTCTGCCAGCCAACTGGGAAACCAAACCAGGTCATCCCACCTGCCCCACGACATCCTATACCGGCTATGGGTGAGCCCCTTCGAGCACGTCTTGGTGGACTGTGTTGGTCCCTTACCCAGGACGCAATCAGGAAACCAGTTCCTGTTGACCGTTGTGTGTTGCGACACGTTACCCTGAAGCTATCCCTTTAGGAAGATTACGTCCCCTTCCGTAGTAAAAGCCCAGATCAAGTTTTTCTCTACATTCGGGCTCCCCAAAGTGGTACAGACTGATCAAGGTACAAACTTCCTTTCCATCATATTTGAGCAGGTGATGAGGTCTCTGTCCATAACCCACAGGATCTCAAGTGCTAACCACCCAGAGTCCCAAGGGGCACTAGAGGGGTGGCATCAGACTTTTAAGTCAGTTCTCCAAAAAATACTGTTTGGAGACCAGTTGAGATGGGATGAAGGCGTCTCCCTAGCGCTGTTCGCTGTGCGTGAAACAGTGCAGGAGTCCCTCGGTTTTAGCCCGGCTGAGCTGGTGTTTGGTAAGGGAACCTCTAAAGATGCTGAAAGAACAAATGTTGTGTGAAGACATGCCATCGAAAAAGAAGCACGTGTTGACCTATGTGAGTCGCTTTCGTGAGCGGCTGCATGAGGCTTGTAGGGTCGCAAGAGAGGGTCTGTCTGCCTCCCAATCGAAGATGAAGAGTCACTTCGACCAGCGAGCAGTAGCCCGTTCTTTGTGCTCAGGAGATCAGGTGCTAGTCTTACATGTACATGTAGTCATTTAGCAGCAGTCTTGCTACCTATCCCTGGCTCTTCATTGAGCGCTCACTTTTCAGGACCCTACTTGATTGAGAAACAGTTGAAGGCAATCTCGTGTGTGCCATGTGAACATGCTGAAGCTGTACCGTGCCAGAGGCAATCCCGACCCGACCTCTGATTACACAGTCGCGACTGCGGTACCCGTTGCTGTGTGTTCTGTTTCCACCATTGATCAGGATGGGTTGAGTGTGCGTAGTGTCGCACAGCAAACACATCGGTTGACTAACTCCAAGATGCTGTTGAACCTTTCTTTGCTGCTGTCCCATTTGGATAAAGAGCAGGAAGCTAGCATTGTGTCCGTGGTTACGGAGTGTAACTGTCTATTCGGGGATGTTCCCACTCATACTACGGTTTTGGAGCATGACATTGATGTGGCTGGTGCTATGCCTATAAAACAACACCCGTACCGGGTGAACCATGTAAAGAGGTCAGTGATGAAGCAGGAGGTCACTTATCTGCTTGAAAACGGGTTAGCACGACAAAGCTCCAGTCCCTGGAGTTCGCTGTGCATCCTGGTTCCGAAGCCCGACTCAACCTTCCGCTTATGCACTGATTACAGGAAGGTGAACCGTGTCACCATTCCCGATTCATACCCCCTGCCGCGTTTGGACGAATGTGTCGACACCATAGGTTCGGCACGCTATGTCACCAAGCTGGACCTATTGAAAGGTTATTGGCAGGTGCCCCTTTCTCCTCGGGCATCAGAGATATCGGCCTTTGTCACCCCTGATAGCTTTGTGCAATACTCAGTGATGGCATTTGGGATGCGTAATGCCCCAGCTACGTTCCAGCGTTTGGTTAACCTGGTGCTTGCTGGTGTACTTGACTGTACTGCCTATCTCGATGACGTGGTGGTGTACTCATCGGATTGGTCTGCTCATGTAAGTTCGTTGAGAACGGTCTTCCATCGTTTGGCAGCCGCCTTAATAACTCTGAACCTAGAGAAATGTGAGTTCGGAAAAGCCACTGTTACATACCTAGGTAAACAAGTAGGCAGAGGGCAGGTACGTCCTGTTGAGAAGAAGGTCGTGGCCATCACTTCATTTCCAGTCCCGACCACCTGACGGGAGTTGCAGAGATTTCTGGGGATGGCAGGTTACTACAGGGGGTTCTCCCGAAAATGTTCCTCAGTCGTCGCCCTCTAACAGGCTTACTAAGTCCATCAACACCATTTGTGTGGTCGGCTGGTTGCCAAGTAGCGTTTGACTGCGTGAAAGCGTTATTGTGTCAGACGCCAGTCCTTAGTGCTCCAGACTTCCAGAGGCCCTTTACCATCGAAGTGGACGCAAGTAGCGTTGGAGCCGGTGTGGTTTCGATTCAGGCGGATTCAGATGGCTTGGTTCACAGGGGTTTGTTACTTTGTTACTTAGTTTTTCGAGGTTTACGTGGGGTCCAGTGTTGTGCCTTTGGTGGTTTATACTGACCACAACCCTCTAGTGTTCTTGAGAGAATGTGCGACCACAACCAGCGCCTGATGCGCTGGTCGCTCATAGTTCAGGGGTACAACCTAGAGGTCCGGCACAAGAAGGGGTCTGAGAATGCTGCTGCTGAGGTTGTGTCTGCGGGAGGGATATTTATTTTGTTTTCTTTTTGCAGCCGGTGTGGCTTGCTCTTGTGGGTGGGTGTGTTACGTCCCTCGCGCTGCTTGTATGTGTGTTCTGTTTTGTTGTGTGCTTGTCTCTCCTTCAGTTTCCCCTCGTTGTCGTTGCCCGTCAGTGATTGGCTGCCGCCTCCATCTCCCCGTCACTGGTGCACCTCCGCCCATCCATCTCTGTCCAGGATTGGCTGCCGTCACCACTCCCCCGCCGCCAACCTTCTACACTCCACCAATCACCTGTCTGTCCGTCCACATTTAAACCCGGTCCTGTGTACTGTTCAGTAGTCCTAGCCCTGTGTGTTTTTCTTGTCGGCGTTTGTATGTGTGTGCATTTTGCTCGTGCTCAGTGTTATACGTTGTTTTACTACCTGTTTGTTTGTCAAGTTATCGCCGGTACTCGGTATCATGCTTTTCGTTGTTTTATTATTAGTTCAGTCGTACAGGGGCTTTGGAACAGGTAAGCTGCCCATGGGCATACACCCCATCACGTAGCTAACCACTGTTAAACACCCTAGGTAAGGAGCGGGTGCCACCCATGTCTGTTTTATTAGCATAGGGATGTCTTTTGGTTAGGTAGATTAGGACACTTTTGTTGATTACTTTTCTTTGGCACCGCTCGTAGTTCCACTGTACCCTGTCGGCTGTGTTTACCTTTTTGTGTTAAGAATAAACGTTTGTTTGCCTGCACCTCAGTGTGTCCTCGGTCCCTGTGTTTAGGCTCATAGGGCAGTTTTATGGCCTTCCCCCTAGACAAGGTCCGTAACAAACACAATTGTCAGTCAGGTAAAGGCTAAAATATGTTTAGATATATTTATTGAACAATAGCCTAATCCACAATGCTAATACACATTTGCTGTTATCTAGTCAGACTGGCCGCGCAGGCGCTGTGTGAGTGGAGGTGAGACGATGACAGACCTCGCTGTACTCAGCTCTCGTGAATACAGCGACGCTACTGCCCATCACTGAGTAATAAGTAAGCGAGAGTGATAAACTACCTCTAGAACTTGTGGAGACACTTCTTCCTGTGTTTCCACGGCTGAGTTTACTGCTGTCTCTATTGCAATCTTTCCTTACATCTGCTATTCTGCTTATATTACCGTCCTCATGTAGGGCTCCTCCTGTTGACTGCTATCCGTACTGCTACCTCTACTGTTGTAGAAAGCCCACTTTCCTGCTTTCTCTACTCTCTCAAGTTAACTCTTCGTTCTCTACTCCCTTCCAAGGCTACTTCTACTGCTGTCTAAAGTGCTTGTTTCTACAACACATCAGTATAGGAACACAGACCAGCCCTACAAGCTGTGTTTCACTCTATCATCGCCCGACCTAAGAGGAAAAGTACAGCCCGATTAAAACTGTTTCTTGCTGACATAGTAAGAAAAGGGTGGGAACTTTGATGCCAACCTGTTCTACCTCCCCAGGGTTCAGGTGAGTGTCTTGGTGACAACGTGAGGTGCCAGCTTGGCAGAGAAGGCTGTGAAAGTCAGTTGGATGCCAACTTTGATAAAGCCGCAGAGGGTTCAGTTGGTTTGGCAAGGAGGGCAAATATCAGTATTCTTTGATGGATGGAGGGAGAGATAGAAGGAGACTGAGTGGAAGGACTGCCAAGTACTACCACAGAAGGCATTGTATGGTCCATTCTCACAATTAAGTTAGCCTGGCAAGTGGAAACGTGAATGTTATGAGTAGAACGTTCTAATAATTTCACCATTGTTCACAAGTGGACATTTTCAAGAACACCATCAACTATCCACAAGCGTGCCTAGCAACTTTCTTTGAGATTTCTTATAAAGCAGGCCCACGAGGGTAATTAACGCAGGCTGTGTCCATAGATCATGCTGTGGGCGTGAACTGCCCTGAGATGACCTCTGTGTGTGTCTGTGAGCACAAAGATTTAATAAGCAGGTGCAGGAAGAGTCTCAGAGGGGGACTCCTGTAACATGGACTGGGATGGTGATGGAAGGAGGTGTCTGAAGAGTGGAGGAAAGATAAAGAGAGAGAAATAGAGTAGGAGGACAAGTAGACTCTTCACCTTCCATTTGATCTAATATTTGCCGTCTCACTCATTCACTCACTCACTCACTCACGCATACAAAAACACAAACCAGCTAGCATGCACATGCATAATCAAAAAAGACACATAAAGGTATGCTATCAAGAATCAAAAACTAAAAGCCCCTCAAAGGATCAAAAGACCACTCAACCAGATGAGCAACTAATATATGATGCAGCAAAACATCGCCCTCTCCACCCAGAGAAACAACATTGGTAATGGAGAAATCCACTGGTAGGATACCAAAGATCAGAAACCCCTCATAAAGTCCAGTCAGTACTGTAGCCTCACAAGTATGACTCATGGGCAAAGGAAGGGTGTGTGTGTGCGGAGAGCAGCGTTTGAGACTAAGGGATATCTTTTTGAAAGAGGAAAGGGGGATTTGGGGTGTAGGTGTTTGACCTCTTCCCATACAGTACCTACAGCAATGTGGCTGAAATGGGTGGAGTTGAACCAGTGTTTCTTGAAGTGGCCGCCTTCAGAGGTTACGTCAATACTTTTAAACAATGTAAGTACTCACCCCGTCCCTTTTTAGCTATCATCAGTATGCCATGTAATGTGCTTACTGCAGATACCACTGATTTGTCATTGCTGAATAATGGATGGAAAACATGGGCTGCTAAGGGGTGAATTTAAATTCTGTGAGGCTCTGTTTGGATAAAGTGTTCAGCTGCTGATTTTTCTTTCTGAAGTGTGTGTGTGGCGTGTAAGTTTTCATGCCAATTTCTGATTTAGGATGTTACAAGGTGAGATTAAACTAGGGAAGGCTAGGAATTTAACGGTAACTGAGACTAGATCCAGCTAGACTAGAATGCTAAGGTGTTAGCATATTGAATCGACTAAACCAGACCATGCTCAACTAGGCTAGACTGTTAACATACTGGAGAATTGCTCAGTATAGACCTATTCACCATGACGTCACAACAATAATAGACGTTCTTTCGGGTGGCAAAAGCCGATGGCACCACTGGTAAATTGCTTGGAAGGGAAAGCCACCGTCGGCTGTAGCCTGACACAGACAAAATAATTTTTATATCCACCCCTTATACTACTAAAGTAATTTGTGTATTAATTTGACCTTGTCAATTTCATCACTCTGGATTTATTTGTACTCATGAGAAAGAACAAGTATTTATATATCTATAAGATTTTCTTCTTACACTAGCCGGCTGGATCTCTTCTCTGGTCAGTGGAAGCCACTCACGTTCTGCCACCCGGAAGTATCTTGGTGCCTATTGTTTACAAACATTCTGAAAAGCTCTATAGTATCTATCAGAATGAGAAGTATGACTACTCTCACATACACACACACACACACACACACACACGCGCAAGCACACACACACACACACACACACACACGCGCAAGCACACACACACACACACACACACACACACACACACACAGAGGTCAACTCAGGGCAGTTCACGCCCACAGTATGATCTATGGACACAGCCTGTTACAGTTTTTTTTATTCGCTTTGGTACTATTTTCACAAGTAAGGTGTACATTTTCAAAAATCTTAGTACAAAGATCCAAACTGATCACACTTGTAACGCAGCTAGTCATTCTTTCAAAACCTGATGGAATGCTTTCAGTCCACATAATCATTGTTTCAAACACAAGATTATTGTAATATGTAATGGGAACATTTGATTTACTCACCGAAACACAACAGTATGATCTGCTTTCAGTTTAGTACTTTTAACAATCAGTTCATCCAACAGCAAACAATGCAAGATAAATGTTTCAAACCGGCCTTAGAAGTGCTGAAATTAATATTCTACAGTACTATGTAAAAGACAGACTACAGTTTCAGTTTCACATTAGGCAATGCATTTACATTACTAACATTTACATAATCTATCTTCCAAAATATCCATCCTATGTGTCTCTGTTGGAGCCCATGCCCACCTCTCTGACCTCTCTGTTGGTGCCCATATCCACCTCTCTGACCTCTCTGTTGGTGCCCATGCCCACCTCTCTGACCTCTCTGTTGGTGCCCATGTCCACCTCTCTGACCTCTCTGTTGGCGCCCATGCCCACCTCTCTGACGGATTCCTTGTCCACGAGTTCTTCCTATTCCTTGCTGTTTATCCTGCTCCATGTTGAAAGAAATTGCCAGTGTTTTTGCCCCCACTTTTACATATATCTAATGACCAATTGTGGTTACCCCAATTTGAAATCAAGTAGCAATAACGAGTATATCATATGTGTTTACAGTAATTTATATGTTTGTACAAAAACACATTTACAGTTTTTTTTATTCGCTTTGGTACTATTTTCACAAGTTTGTGGTAAAATTTACTTTTAAAATGTACATTTATTTTTTCTTTTTCCCTTGCCTCCCTCTCTCCTTCTACCCGGCTTTCCTCCCTCCTCCCCTTCCTTCCCTTTCCCTTTCCCTCCCCTTCCCTCTCCTTTCCCCTGGGTTCCACTGGTCCTGAATCATTCAAATTAGACTTTCTTAGCCCTCATTTTAATCCTCCCTCTGGTGCTCTATCTGGGATGTGCACACACACGCACATACACACACACCCAGCAGGCACAACCAGATTTCTCTTCAGAACCCTTTGTACAAGTGGGTGTGTATACCTCTTTGCTTGCGAAATGTATATTGCGTCACTGTCATTCTTGTGTAGAGGCATTAAGTAATATATTTTAAAGGTTAGTCAAAAAACAAAATACAAAAAGATTACTCAACAATCCTTACAAATATCAGGTTCTGAATGTCACCTTTTTTCAATACTACAATCTAATAAACACATACATGCTCAGAGGAAGTCCTGTTGGAGAGGACTAGCTAGGTTCCTCAGGGTACTTCAGGGAGGACCAGCTAACCTTCACAAGGTACCTTTAGAGAGGACAGTCTGGACAACCTGTCACTATTAAAAGGGCATCACTTTAAACATGGCCATATATAAATAATATAAGATGAGTTACCTGAGCTACTGAAATATGGATTCAGTAGAATGTCTCATGTCTCAATGCCTCAAAATGAAAGGTCACTGAAAGATATAGCTGACAACTGCTCAATGAAAGAAATGATGGTGCCAAGATAATCTACGGATGTCATACAGAGTCGAATTCTACAGTGAATACCATGTCTGAACTCAACAGGTTTTCTGACTCATAGAGTGTTCAATGAGTTTTATTTAGTTGCACAGAAATACAGGTGGACAGGATGGATGAACAGAGAAAGTGTTACGCCTAGTGGAGGATCCAGACCACTGAGCTCTCTCTATCCCCAGTACTAGGATTCCCTCGAACACCTCCGAGCTCAGGAGCGAGCTATGCGTAATTACACGCACCTGTTTCATGTCAGCTGTTACAAATTATGTTTCTGGTTTCTGTATATAAGGTGTGAGTTTTGTGTTAGTCCTTTGTCAAGTATTGTCATTTTTTCTTGTCGTCACTATGTTCTAGCATGTCGGGCATTATGATTGCCCTTTGAGCTCCGCTAAGATTAGAAGTAATAATTCTGTTTTGTTGTTTTTCTAAAGACACCTAAGTTGTTTGTCTTGTTTCGCTGATGGACATCCATTCAAATAAAACCTCTTGCATTATATCTGTCTCCTGCCTACAATCGACTCAACACCTTGTGACAGTGAGCCGACAGCCAAACCTTCTCACAGCCACCTGGTCTCAATCCTATTTTCAAAAATACTTAATCTGGAATACATTAAATTGTACCTCATGGGCCCACAACCAGAGTACAGTATATTACTCATTATTTATGTGAGAGTTTAAAGCTCAATCTAAACTTGACCAATACATATGTAATACATTTCTTTCTTCCCTCACATGGGTGATAATGACATCTCTTTAACAGTGTGAAGATCAGGGTATTGTGTTTGAATAATGACCACACCTATTTGTGTTATACACCACTCCTGTTGTTGTTGTTGTTGTTAAATGCCTCTATGACTGTACATCCATACACATAAATAGTGAAGATGGAAAGACCGAGGATACAGGAGCATGGTTTCTTATCACCGCACCTGTCAATCAAACAGCCACCCGCACTTTGGAGGTCAAAGCTACTCCTCAACTGCCATCCTGTCCTCTTCTTCTTTTTTCCTCTTCTGTCTCTCTCTCTCTCTCTCTCTCTCTCTCTCTCTCTCTCTCTCTCTCTCTCTCTCTCTCTCTCTCTCTCTCTCTCTCTCTCTCTCTTTAGCTCCTTCATGTCCTCTTCTCTTTACCTCTTCTCTTTCTCTGTTTCTCCACTCCTGTCTTCTCTTTTTCCAAGGAACCCCAGTCTGTAATTCTTAAACAAAAGGTTAATAGACATGGCCCCATCCTGACTTTCTCCCCCCCACTTTCTTTGTCGTTCTCTCTTTTTCTCTGTCTCTCTCTTTTTCCCTCTTTTTTCTTTTTCTTGTTCTATGATTATAAGTCATTGTTCTGGATGAAAGGGGAAGTCTGTTTATAGTAACATGCAAATGATGCCAAGAGGTGCCTCTGCAGTGTCATCCCATTGAAATGAGGGAATACACTTTTGGGCAAGACCTTGCCCTTGCAGTACACTGTTGTCTAAATCTATATCAAACTTCATATAAAACTTGCATCCCAGTACATTGTCAGTAGAATGTATGTTATGACACTAAAATGGTCATCGTGATTCATGTATTTATATATATATTTTTTATATAGTCAGACAAATTCTGCTTCATTAAAGTTGGAAGTGCAGGAGTAGAAACAACAAAAGCTGCTGCACTGTGACAAGTGTACTGGTTCGTGCATCGGTGGTTTGTTAAATGTCCTTTCTTTTGAGGTTAATCACAAACTCTGACTCAAGACATAAAACGAAAAACATCTATATAAAATAATAATCTATTTCTATGTATTTATGTGTGCAACATATGTAAATTATCCATGTCCACATTTAAAGCTGTCATCTTGTGTACTATGAAATGATTGAATGAATAATGAGTTCATGGATGTGTAACCCCCCCACCCCTAGACAAACAGTGATGCGCCCCCCCTTACTAGCCTTTATCTTTGACAGATTAAACGTAACACTGATCCACTAGTAGCTTTGCCTCAGATGCAATTGATCAAAGTGGAAGCTAAATCAATGTACTGTGCCCTCGTTGACATCAATTAGCATTCATGAGAAGCTAAGATATTCCTATCATGGTCTCCTCCCGACCAGCCAATCATCAGACGGCCTTATCTGAAGCTAATAATTGGCTGTGACTGAAGATGAAGGGTTGAGAAATTCAATGTAACTGTGGAGCAATGGAAACTTTACTTAGTTTAAGTAAGTATAGAATCAAGCAGCTAGTACAATAATTTATAGTGCAACAAGTGCCAATCCCGCTCTTCTGTGTATGCATGCATTTGTGTGTGTGTATTCATTTTAATTGTGTGTGTTCATGTGTGTCCTGTGTCTCTCTTTCTTTCACAAGATGATGTGACAGCAACAGTGGGGTGAGGGCTAGGACTGGGTCACAGCCTGGTGAACCTTACTGTCAAAAGTTTCCTTCACAGCCAGTGCTGGGTAGCCTGGTCCTACCAGTCTCGTACACTTCATTTGTATAGAGACTCTGGGCTCTCTCCATTGACAAGCGTTAACTTCCTTGAAGGTTGGTGCTCTGTTGAAGAAAAAAAATATTGGATCTGCCCAGAGCCACTCTGGATCTGCCATAACAAATCGCTAACTTAGCCAATTCCTTCACCAATAACGGCGCGAGCTGGAAAATCAAACTTTTCCCGTACCCCGTGGGGAGGAGGGCTACAACATCATAGCCACCAACAAAACTCAGCAAAGATTGTTCTTGCTCCGGCTTTAAGTTATGGGTATTCGGCAGCGTTGCCACAACGGACCGAATGGCTTCGCTCACATCTTTCTCCGCTGCCATTACTGAACTAAAACTCAAACTAGTGCACATCAACGTCGTCGTTCTCAGCCACTCCCTCTGTTCTGTTGATTGGACCGGTAAAAAATAGTTTGGAGAAAACCGACTAATATACCGCAGACCCAGACGGAGTAGTGAAGGAAAATGAACATTTAGCGGAATTACATAGGAGGGCAGAGCCAGGCTAAGTGCTGGGTGGAGTTCACACATGAAACTGAGATGAGGAGGAGAGGAGGAAGGAGAATTTGTTGTGCGTATGTTTTCCCATTTGTGTGTGTTGTGTGGGTATAACAGAAAGAGAGAGAGAGACTGAGAGAAAGAGAAATATGTAATGTCTCACACATACAACTGAAGATTATAAATTCTGTGAAAATTAACAGAAGGTATAATACAAATGTGACAAGTGCTGGTGTTTTGGTCCTCAAATAGGTCAAAGTAATTTGTATATTTTTTTACAGATTCTGAAAGTGCATATTGTAAACTTTCAAACAATTACTCATCATTAAAATAATACAGCTTACATTTACATGTATTCATTTAGCAGACGCTTTTATCCAAAGCGACTTCCAAGAGAGAGCTTTACAAAAGTGCATAGGTCACTGATCATAACACCGAGATATCCACAAACATTGCGGGTAGCCAAACATGAAGCATACATTGTGACAAACATAAGTGCCAAAGGTAAGAACCATAAGAGCATGTAGTTAAACAAGTTGCAATTAAACATCATGAACCTCAAAAAAGTGCAGGAGTGTACCTGTAGAAAAGCAAGCAAGAGTTTTTAATCAGTTACAGCCTACCAACAAGAGCAACACGTCTCTAACTAAGAGTCATTGTGATCCTGGAGGAAACTAACATCAGGTCCAGCAAATCATTCTTAGGTGCCGTTGTATTCCCGGACCAAGTGAGTCTTAGTACAGCTTAAATCAATTAGCAGAGAATATCCCCTTGAAAGACTTTTATGTGGTAATGGGTTGGAACAAAAATTGGTTAACTCCACCCCCAACCCCTCCCTCACTATAATACTTGTGATTTTCTTCATTTCATCAGCCAACCTTTGGGAAACAAACTTACACGGCTGACAAGTTAGTATTGCTAAATGTACATTAAAATAAACTTCAATTGCAAATACAAGCATCATAAAATTTGGACAATTAAACATTTTCTAAAAATCTTAGGCTTGTAAACCTAATATATTAAGATATGCATATCTGCAAGTGCATGAGTATGTATGAATTGACATTGTTTCGATGTCTGATGTTTAGATGTTCACTGTAAAGTATGGATGTAGAATGTATGGACCACAATCTTTAGAAATGCGGTCACCTCTGTGTGTTGCCAAATCACATACCATAGAACACAATAATAAGAGAGAGAGGGCAGTACTGTAGCAGTTATTAGTTATTCATGAACTCTCAGTCAGACCATGTTTTGGAGATGAGGCGCAACGTGTCAGAGACATCAAAATAATTACCATACTGTCCAACACATATTTTTCATATGCCACACTCAATTACAATTCTTGTTTTTGATTTGATTGTTACTGACTTGCTTGTAAGGCTGATCTGTCATTGGTTTGGACACACACACATACACACACACAGCTACATAATCTGTACAGTCTGTCTCTCATTTGCATCTAATTCTGCCTCGTTCAAAGGAAGTGTACTAAATTTCCTGGGCTAATCACAAAGTGCTTGACCTCACTGAAACTTTAACACACACACACACACATGCACACGCACTTACACACACACACACACACACACACACACACACACACACACACACACACACACACACACACACACACACACACACACACACACACACATACATACACACACACACACATGCATACAGATAGTTTATGGTGGATAAGATACAACCTGTAGCTCTGTCTCTCTCTTATTCCACCTCTTTATCATGGCTCCCCATATCCCTTTATCTTTCTCTTTATCTCACCCTCCCTCATTCTCCCTCCACTTGTCTCTCTCCCTTCTTGTCTCGTTCTCACTCTGGGTGGTTGGCTGGCTGGAACAGTGATGGAATTACAATGCCCAGAGGAGGAGATGATAGAAATACAAATCCACATTCCCACACGTCAGCAGAAAGTGACAGAGCTTTGCTGCAGAGCTCACTAAGTATGTATGTGTGAATATGTGTTTGAGTGATTGTAGGTGTGTGCGCGTGAATGTCTGTGCGTGTACGTGGATATGTGTATTTGCAGTTTATGAGTGTAAGGGTGTGTGTTCATTTATGGTGTGTAAAGGCAGGAGTGTGTATCCCACAGTAATGAAAATATGTTAATAAAACCTCATCCTCTTACACTTTACAGAACAGTCCTGGTTTGTCAGAGAAGAGGTCCGTACCAAAGACAGGAATGTGACAAAGACGTCTGTCTTTGTGTAAAGCAATGCCTTTGTGCCTTTATTTTATTTTATATTGTACAGTATTGTTAGTATTTATTTGTACATGTTATACTGTATGCACCTGCCCACCAAAGTAAATTCCTTGTTGTGTAAACTACTTGGCATTTAAACTTTATTGATTCTGATTGCAAATATCTCCCCTCTTGTCAGTGGGCTTTTACAGTGACTATGAAAGAAACAGTTGGGGGTATTGGAGGGGGGGATGTAGACACAGAGAGAAATAGATAAAGATTCACCATTGACATAATCCATTATCCTTTCATCATAGACAACACTTCTTACCATCAAACAAATTGCTTTGCAAGAGAGAGTGTGTCGAGACATATGAGTGTGAGAGGGCAATTTCTTCAGAAGTGTCCAATTTGCAGCCAATCATGGTGTGAATAAAGCCTTTTCTCTGTGTCCTCCAGACTCCCTGCTCCTTATTCCACTGGCATACACCCTCTTGTTGTACTCCTCTCTGCCATGGCTAATACCATACTCACTGCTACTGATTTCATACAACATCAGTCTGTCTCCCTTGCCTGTGTATGTATTTGAACTTGCTCAGGAGCTGTAAAGGAAGCGTTAAAAAGCCCAGAATGAACATGCTGTGAGTGTTTTTGTTGAATCTACCCAGGTCTTCTGGTCTCTGTTGGGTCTACTGGATTGTACTACCTATTGCGTATTCCCCTTAAAATATTCCCTTGCAGGCTGTTCAGTCTAAAGGGCAGTGTTTATTTGTATCTTGGTCTCTGGAAAAAGTAATTTGTTGTCGAATTTGTGACTTTACCCCTAGGTGTTTTGATTCAGGAGCACTTTTCTTACCAATTAACAAATGTTATGCCATCTGAGCTTTTTGTCAGTTAGTCGGGTGAGAGGGAATGTTGAGACCCTTAGTTTGTGTGTGTGTAGTTGTGTGTGTGTGTATTTTCCCCTAAAGGGGTGTAAGGACATTGTACCGACTAAGTTGAGGGAAATGGCATTGTGCGTAGATTAGACTAATTATTAGATAAAATGAGCAAATGAAGTGTATACGTTCTGTGCAGGCCCATCTGTCGTTCTACCTACTAGAGTTTTGTCTTCGGCACTTGAGCTTATGAAGCAGGAACAGGTGTGCTACAGAAAAGAAGGGAGGAGAGAGGAGAGGGAAAAGAAGAGAGTGAGGGAAAAAAGTGGGAGAGAGTGGAAGGGAAAAGAAAGAAAGAGAGTGAGCAACTATGAACAGTTCCAAGGTTATTGCAAGGTCCCCAGACTGAACAACATCATTTGTTTGAATTAGCTTAATGAGTTGATCATGGGGCAGACAGAACAGCTTTCATGTACTGCATCTTATCAGTGTGAAAGGGGTGGGAAGGAGGGGGGCTGGGATAATGTTATCCCACATGATAGGTGTTCAGGGGGTGGATGAATGCACCTTTGAGTGTGTGTATGTTCAGTTATCTCATGACTGTTATCTCAAACAGCGACTGTGCCGACAGTAGGAGGAGTGAAAAGTACTACTGAGTCTGAGGGAGTGTATATGCATGGAGGAAGCAGTACAATAATCTGTAACTTCCTGTAAATAGGTGTGCATTACTGTGTCTGTACAGTATACACTGATAAACCAAACATTATAATAATCTGCCTAATATGCTGTTGATCCTCAGTATGCCACCAAAACAGCACCTACCTGCAGAGGCACACACTCTACAAGACGCTTGAAGTTGTCCAGTGGTATCTAGCACCAAAACATCAGCAGCACAGTCCTGAAAGTTGCAAAGTGGAGCCACCGTGGATCGGATTTGTCAGTCCAGCACATCAATCGGATGAGCCGTAACAATTTGACCCTCGTCAAAGTCGCTCATTGTCCTGCTTAGCTCACTGCTTCAGCCAAACTCCAATGAATGTGTTCCACGAACCAAACAATCGGGCAACCTCATACACATACACACATAATACACACACTGGCTACAGAACCTGATCTACAGTGCCCTCCAAAAGTATTGGAACAGTGAGGCCAATTCCTTTATTTTTGCTGTAGACTGAAAACATTTGGGCTTGACATCAAACGATGAATGTGAAACCAGAGATCAACGTTTCAGCTTTTATTTCCAGGTATTTACATCAGGATCTGATGCACAAATTAGAAAATATCACCTTTTTGTTCGAACCCACCCATTTGTCACGTGAGCAAAAGTATTGGAACATGTGACTGACAGGTGTGTTTTGTTGCCCAGGTGTGTCCTATTACATACATTATTCAATCAATAAATACCACTGAATGTCTACACTCAGGTTCAGATTGGGTAAGATAGGTTTTGTCTATGCAGACTGTATTCAGAGGTGAAAACAACATGAAAACCAGAGCGCTGTCTTTGGGTGAAAAACAAGCAATTGTGAGTCTTAGAGAAGATGGAAAATCAATCAGAGCCATTGCAGAAACATTGGCCATAGCCAGTACAACCATTTGGAATGTCCTGAAGAAGAAGAAAACTACTGGTGTACTAAGTAACAGACGTCGAACAGGTAGACCAAGGAAAACATCAGCAGTTGATGACAGAAACATTGTGAGAGCTGTAAAGAAAGACCCTAAAACAACTGTTAGTGAGATCAGCAACAACCTCCAGATGGCAGGAGTGAAGGTATCACTATCTACTGTTCGCAGAAGACTTCATGAACAAAAGTACAAGGGCTACACCAGAAGATGCAAACCACTCATTAGCAAGAAGAATAGGAAGGCCAGGCTGGAAATTGCCAAAAAGTACAGAGATGAACCTCAAAAATTCTGGGACAAAGTTTTATGGACTGATGAGACAAAGATTAACTTTTACCAAAGTGATGGAAAGGCTAAAGTTTGGAGAAAGAAAGGAACTGCTCATGATCCCAAACACACAAGCTCATCTGTGAAACACGGTGGAGGTAATGTCATGGCTTGGGCTTGCATGGCTTCTTGTGGGACGGGCTCATTAATCTTCATTGAGGATGTAACACATGATGGCAGCAGCAAAATGACCTCGGAAGTCTACAGAAACATTTTGTCTGCCAATTTAAGGAAAGATGCAACCAAACTTATTGGCAGAGCCTTCATCATGCAGCAAGATAACGACCCAAAACACACTGCCAAAACAACAAAGGAGTTCATCAGGGGCAAGAAATGGAAGGTATTAGACTGGCCAAGTCAATCTCCAGACTTAAACCCTATAGAGCATGCATTTTACCTGCTTAAGAGGAGACTGAAGGGAGGAACCCCACAAAACAAACAACAACTGAAAGAGGCTGCAGTGAAAGCCTGGGAAAGCATCAAAAAGGAAGAATGCAAAAGTTTGGTGACGTCAATGGGTCACAGACTTGCTGCAGTTATTGAAAGCAAAGGATTTGCAACTAAATATTAAGTCTTATTCACTTAAATATGTTTTAAGTATATCTGTTCCAATACTTTTGCTCACATGACAAATGGGTGGATTCAAACAAAATGTGATATTTTCTTAGTTGTGCATCAGATCCTGATGTAAATACCTGGAAATAAAAGCTGAAACGTTGATCTCTGGTCTCACGTTCATTATTTGATGTCAAGCCCAAATGTTTTCAGTCTACAGCAAAAATAAAGGAATTCGCCTCACTGTTCCAATACTTTTGGAGGGCACTGTATATGGTGTCTTTCAGTAAGTTAGTACAGTAGGTTAATAGAAGGGTCAACGGACATCCCCATATTGGTAAACAACAATGAGGGGAAGGGAAAAGGATAGGAGGCGTAAGGAAAGGAAACAAAGAGAGAGTAGAATAAGGCAGAGAACAAAAGAGAGCAAAGAAGAGGAGAATTGAGGAGAATTATAGGAGAGGCGACATGACAAGAGGAGTGGAGAGAAAAGGAGAGGAAGCAGGGTAGAAAAGAGATAGGATGAGATTTGACATGCAGACCTGCTACTCTCTCTGAAACAAAGAGCCCATTTATTCACAAGCTAGTATCTTAGATGATGTCGTTCTGATGCATACCACATAGCATGTCTGTGTCTCTGCAGCCTCTGCATCAGGGAGACCCTGCATGGTGCTGCTTTCAAGGCTGCTCAGTTTGTGCTGTCCCCCATGGCGATAAGACCCTGCTCTGCTATCAAGACTTCCCTGCCAAAACAATCACTGCTAGTCTAACAACAGGCCTTTATAACACACACCACAAGACTGAGAGAGAGAGAGAGAGAGAGAGACAGGGGGGGGGGGGCGAGGCAAAGATAGATAATTGTGTGAAAGAGATATAGAAGGAGGAATAGGGAATGTTAAGGAAAGAGGTAGAATGTTGAGAGAGACAGAGAGACAGAGAGACAGAGAGACAGAGAGAGAGAGAGAGAGAGAGAGAGAGAGAGAGAGAGAGAGAGAGAGAGAGAGAGAGAGAGATGGGGAAGGTTAGATAAAGGGAGAGTTAGAATGGGGGGGAATAGAGAATGAAGAAATGGAAAGTGAGCGAGGGAGAAGGAGAAAGAAGGTTATGTGAATGTGCTTCTGTAAAACTTGTTCACAAATGCCACTGATGCCGGTGTCCAAAGCAATCCGCTGCTGATGTGATGTAACAAATTGACTGTGAAAACACGGGAGATAGTGTGGGAGCAACACCCGTGGAAGGCTGACTAAGCTGACTTGGTCTGTTCAACACACACACAAACACACATTCACACACATTCACACACACATGCATTTTAATAACGTCTAAGGTTATGAGTTGTGGCAGGTATCTCATTCTATTGAACGCTGACTCATGCTGTAGTATAATGTAATAGGATGAAGCTGCAACTTTCTTTCTGTGAGACTTTTCAGTACTGAAGGCTGCCTGGCATCACCTCTGGAACTATTCCTCATCTGCTAGCATTTTCTGCTAAGTTCCCAGATTTAGGGCCCTCTAGAACAACTCTCCTGAACCTGCCCTGGCTCTTTATGGTTTGAATGATGTGTTTTTATTTTTTAGTTTCCAGTATTTGTATTTGTATACACTGTTTATTTTAATCACTCTTATTATTATCAGAGTCCGAGTTCGCTATAAAGTTCTGTACATTGACACCGGAGAGCTGATGGAATAAAGAGGCACTTCTCTGGGCATTCAACAGTGGATTAAATGATGTAGTGAAGGTAGACCTAGCCAGTAGGAAGTGGGGGAACTTGATGGTAGACCCCTTGATTTGGTTACAGTTGAGTTGATCACAATTCCCGTCGCTACAAATATTCTCATCATGAGATGCTCTCCTTATCCCCAGTGGAATCCCATCAGGACAAAGAGGTATTGGGCCACCGCTGGCTGCAGAGTTAAAACCCAGTTCAGTTGGAATTCGATTAAACTTATCATGGAGCCCTGAAAATAGTTTAGCTAAACACTGTACCTCCTGCCAATGTGTGTTCATCCTACTCTTAGCTGTCACATGAAGTTACTGGTCCTATCGATATTCATCAAGGGGGGCCAAGCAGAATGACCAACACCATGGGTGAATACATTGGCAAATCCCTAAAGAACGGTGAGATCAGACCATTAACTTTTTTGTACCATAAAGGATAGGGATGCATAGTCTATTGGGTTTGAATAAGGAAAAAGAACAAGTACCCCTATCCAGTCACGTACACTGCTTTTGCTTTGCTCAGAGGTACCACTGTGTTCATCAAGATAAACCTTCACATCTCTCATCACATTTTGTGTGAATCAATGAGGTTGATGAATCGAAAATGTCCTTTAGCGTTCCTAGGAGACATTACGAGTGTCTGGTAATGGCCTTTGACTGATCTTAATCCTCTGCAGTGTTTCAATCTTGCGGATGATATTCTGAAAGACTACGTAATCTGGATTATGTTTATCTTTTCTGGATAACAAGACTCAGCCTTGTTCCAGTCCCCAAGAATCTCCAGTATCTCCATAAAGCAAGATGCCTGATCCCACGCCTAGCCACTTGGACCCTGTTCTTTAATTGATAAAATTGTATTTGAACATTTTGTCCAGTAACAAGAAATGCCAAAGATGACGATTTTGTCACAGTTTGAAAGCTCTGATAGCCTGTTTTCAGGTTATTACCCATAAAGCAACAGTGAGATGGAGCAAGGGAATCTGCATGGTTTCCACCATACTGACATCCTGGAGCCAAAGACTGATAACCAAAGACACCCATAACCTTTAGATGGGCTCTTCCATTGGTATGTCACCTTTCAAGGCCTAGCTAGGTTATGTTCCACCAGTCGGTGGTACCATTTGCAGAAGCTCTGGTGGCCAGATGCCATCAACCATGGAGGTTGCACTAGTCAGGGACCAGATAGTCGGTCTTCCACATCACAGGGACCCTTACAAGACACAGGCTCAGGTTGAACAAGTGCTGGAGTACTCCTCCACACAGCTGGGTGGCGCAACTACTCAGCGCTGTTAGGCAATTGACCTCAGAGTTGGGAGGCTTGCATCTGTGAAGCTTTTTCAGCTTGGTCTTCACTCGGGCAGTGGGGAATGACAGTGGAGCAGTTGTGGGGGAAGGTGATGATGGGTAATTGGTGGTGGGGGAAGGTGATGGGGGCAATTTGGAGGGAGAGCTGCAAGGGCCATTGTCAAACCTGTTGAAGAATATATAGAACAATATGTAGTACTGTTGACTTTTCCGCACACCTGCCTCCACTTCTAGGTCAGCCACTTTACATTTATTACCCAGATTCTTACTTTTATCACAACCACATTTTGGTATTTACAATATGTTTTAATTGTTTTAATTACACTTTTATTCTTTAAAGGATAACTTAAGTCCACATTGTTGAGAAATCTTGGGAATTAAACTATCATTGTCATAAATGTTGATGTGAATATGAGTACCAACTAACCGCTGGCATCTTATACTGTACTCTAGAGAGGACAGATTGTTGCTTGCAGAGGAAATATCATTGGCGTTTTAATTGTATGTCCTCACACCGTAAGAAGAATATGTATGTGTGTGTGTGTCTGTGTGTTTGAAGATGTCAGTGTTTGTGTGGTCTTCGTACACACACAGAGACACACACATAGATACACACACACACCTTAGGCTGGGGCAGGGAGAGATTTCCATCATAGATTGTAATCAAATAATTACCTCTCTTCGGTTCTATAGTCACAGAGTGGTATTAAATGCCAGTATTATGCATTCTGGAAGCATTCTGCGGAGAAGTAATCCATGTTTCTTCTAACATTCCCATACCATACAGAGAGAATTACATAGAGCCTGAGACAGACTGTAATGGAAGACCTTGATTATAGTCTGTCATACTCAGATCAATCACTAATATACGTTGATAAAACACCTTGTGTTATTACTTTTCTGTTAGGTTAGGTAAGATTAAGGTTGTAAAAACACACCACAATCAACTCTGTGGTTGTGTCGTTGTGTGAGTGTGGGGTTACTTTTAAAGATCTGAAATGGTGGTACTCTCAGACCCCAAGGACTGATAATTTTTCATGATGACACACACAAACACACACACAAACACACACACAAACACACACATTACATTTAGTCTTTTTTTTGTCACACACTACACACACAGAAAGAGTGCAGGCTTCTTACACCACCATCATCACTCTTCTAAAACGGAATAATAGAATTGTCTCTTCTTCCCTGGTTCCAGTAGAGCCTAGTGTGGCTCTTCTGCTGGGCCTGTGGTGGTTATGGAAGGCATGGTATGTCTCAGATAAGGTTGCCAGTAACAACATGATGCCGTAAATCCATATTCATACTTTCTGTGCAAAACCATTAAATATCCTATTCCAGAAAACATATTTTTCTTCCAACAAATGTATGTTGGTTTCACCATGCACTGTAAAAAGAAAAGAATATGCCCTCTGCATTTCACTTTGAGTGCCTTTCATCAATCATTCAAGCGAGAGGAGAGAGATTGAAACATTTCAGTTATGTTTGGTATCAAATATTTTTAGTGCTGTCAAACGATTAAAATATTTAATCACGATTAATCGCATTAATGTCATAGTTAACTCGTGATTAATCAATTAATCGCACATTTTTATCTATTCTAAATGTCCCTTGATTTCTTTTTGTCCCATTCTTTTTCAAATTTTAAAGCTCTTATTAACACGGAAAAGTGGTTCGGATTGCTTCATGCAAATATTTTTTTATTGAAAACAATATTGCAATCGCCTGGCTTTGACGAGGGGGCGGAGAATTCGCATGAATCGCATCAGCTGTGTGCTTGGCCATCAAGTGGTATTTCAGACTGGACGTGCTGCGATGATAACTCAACGTTTACAACGACAAAACACACAGATCACTTTGGTCTTGTCAATGGAACCATTTGGCAACTTTTTTAAAGTAAACTTTCCATTCAGAATCTTATTGGCATCCATTTCGGCGTCTCGCGCTCGCCATCCACTCAAAACGTAACTTTAGCCTACTACCAGAGAATGTCTAATATCCGTAAACGGGCTCTGCAACTACTCTTTAGCCGGCTCGCAAGCCAAACAAGTGTGTGTGGCGTGCCTGTTGTTTTATTTCCCGTCTAGCTAGATCCGGTGTGGTGTTGTAGTCTTTCTAACGTAGGTAATTGTTGCAACAGCATGTGAAAAAAACTACAAAGTTTGCTAGGCCAAAAAGAGCGTTAATCGCGCGATAAAAAAATTGACGCCGTTAATTTGGGTTTGCGTTAACGCCGTTAATAACGCGTTAAACTGACAGCACTAAATATTTTACTAAATTAGTTAACCTTTAACTTAATTTCTAAATTAATCACCTTTCCTTTGTGAATACAGAACCCAGATAGGGTTAGGGTAAAGGCCTTATGCCTTGCTAACACTCCTGTTCATTTGAACTAAGCAACTGCTAGGCCTCTATCAATATAGAGTGCTTTATTTTTATAATACCAAAAGTGTTTGTGTGTGTATGTGTAGGATTGTGTGGAGTGTGTGTGTGGAGTGTGTCTGCTTAGCAGACCATAAAAAATTGACTTCCATGGCTGTGAGCGTTTGTGTGTATGTGACTGCGTGTGTGTGCATGTCCTATGCCTGAGCATGATTAATTAGGCCCATTGGACTGTTATCTTGCAAAGCGGCACGGCCCATTTAAAGCAACACAGGTGGGCCCATTAATTTCAGACCTAGAGGTCCAAACTCAGCCTCAGCCCCAGCCCCAGCCTCAGCTCCAACCCCAGCCACAGCTACTGGAGGTTGAGTGAATGTGTGTGTGACTTACTTCTGCTTCAGTTAACCTCGGAAGAAAACATTTCCCTGAAAAGGAAATGGTTTGAACCCTTAGGTTATTGCGTCTGCTGTGGCTGATTCCAGACAACCCACATCCCCCCACCCCAGTGGGTGACCACATACACACACACACACACACAAACAAAGACTCACACAGACGATGCCTCTTGTCCTGGCCATCCCTACTGGATAACTAGAGTCAGGAAGCGAAAAGTGAAAGGACTACAAATGTTACAGCCAACAGAAATCATTATGTTAAGTGTGTTAACAATTCAGAATGAAAAAATAGGACAGAAAGAAAAATATGTGCTGGCGGGAAGAGCAGTAGTGAATTCAACCTCTCATGTCCTCAATGTAAAAAGAGCAGCTGTTTCTTGTAGACTACATTACAGACTAATTTCTTCAATGTTCCAGAGGCGGGATCTCCCCTGACTCTTTCACAGGTTCCCATTGGCCAGACCCTGTTGTTCCTTGGCGGTTCTACCCCTTGTGCTACATCTACTTCTGTGACAGTTGGGTCATAACACAAGCCCCTCATAGTTTACATCTGGCTTCCCAATAAAGCCATGACATAGTGAGACAGGACTGCATTCAGGCAGCTGAAAGAAAAAGTGAGAGAGCCAGAAACCAAAAATTTGAAACAGAAAGTGTTTCTGAGAGAAACAGGCAGCAGCGTATCCTCATGTTAAAATCACATTATCTCTGTATTATTGAGTCTGTCAAATTCATCCTGTCTTTTCAAGCTTGATTCCTTTGGGCAGTATCATTTACTGTACATTCAGAAACCTTTTGGAAATATACTCATGTGATTGTTCAGGTCATCAGAAGTCTTTGACTCTTATAAACTAAGCTCTGATATTTATTCCCTGTAACAATCACCACCTCTCGTCCACAACAAGATCGGAGGGTGTCTGTGGGAATGTGTGCCTATTCAGCCACAAGATCATTAGGGAGGTTGGCAGAGCTGGACTGGGACCAAAAAATTGCCCTTGCATTTTTGCACACCACAGTCGGTCGGACAGCTACAGCACTAAACATGTTGGTTATTTTTGCACATGTTGAGGCATCAACCTGTGGACTTTAACTTTTTTTGGCTTGCATCTTCTCCACACCCCCCTTGCACTTGCGTTTTTGTTTCTCCATCCTAATCCATAGACTTTTGTCTCTGAGCCACTGCATCTGACACAAGAAACAGAGGGGCAGGGGTGGAGCCTGTTAAGAGATGTGATTGGGCCAGCCCAGTGTTAGTATGGAAAATGAACCAATGGGCCGCTGTCCCTGCTTTAGGGCCGGTGGTTGGCCAATAATAAGTTTATGCAAAAAAAAAAAATACATTGATATATATTAAATATCATATCAGCCCCAAGTGTGTCGGCCCACCGGGCATTTGCCCGGTATGCCAGAATATCAGTCCAGGCCTGGAGGTTGGGCACTGATATTAGGTGATTAAACCTGGCTTGTCGACTGCATTAAAATATCCCAAATGTGTTAGATGGGGTTTAGGTCAGGGATCTGTACAGGTAGGGCTCCAGACACATTTTTTCCCTTGGTTGCACTGGTGCGCCTAACCTTTTTATTTAGGTGCACCGGCACAACATTTTGGTGCACCCAAATTTTTGCTTGCGTCGACACACTTTCAAGGTCACCTTTTTATCACGCTCCATATTCATTCATATATATTATGTAAATGATCTTAAACAAGAATAAGGTGTAGGTAAATATTGGTTTTATTAGAAACACAATTAAACTGTATTCAAAAATCTTGTGATCAGTGCTTCACTAAAACATGGCCAGCAAAATAAAACATTTCAAAATAGAAAGTGCTACTGACCTAACATTTCATGGCTCAAAGTCTTATAGCGGGTCCCCCCTTGCTGTCGCATGCCCTTCGGATGGCCAACACCTGTAATTTGGCTTTCTTGCCCTTTGGCCTTGGCTAAACCAGCTTGCCACACTCTCCCTAGCATCAAAATCCCAGCTCCATGGGTTAGCTCCATGGCCTAGCTCTGTAACTCAGGGGTGGACAATTAATTTTAACAAGGTGCCACATCCTCTCCTAGGACCTCAAGTGGGAACTTAACATAAGCTCCCTCTCCAAAAAAGCACAACAGAGGATGTACTTCCTACGGCAACTTGAAGAAATTCAACCTGCCAAAGACAATGATGGTGCACTTCTACACAGCCATCATTGAGTCCATCCTCACTTCTTCTATCACCATCTGGTACGCTGCTGCCACTGCCAAGGACAAGACCTTCAGATTACTAGCCCAATTCTCTAACCGCTCAGCCACCTGACTCCCTGGTATAACTAACTTTTTGATTTTTTATATTAACTTTTTGAGGCTCTTGGCCTTTGGACAATTACATTTACGTTTCACTTGTCTATGCACAAAAGTCCCTTGACACGATACCCTTGATACCCTTAAAAAGCCTGACCAAGTGATCGGCAAAACTAGCCTGGCTAACGGAGGCCGCTTTCTCAGGCAAATGACGAATGAAACAGGCTCGGTTAAAGAAATCCGAGATTCTGGCTATCTTCATCAGGCTCGTATCTACATTAGGCAGTCCTCCCTGACGTTTCTGTTGTAGAATGGAGTGAAATACAACATTGTGCACACGCCAGTGAGCGGGTCTGACTGAGGTAGAACTTCAAAACAGTGTAACGGGGACGCAGTCTCACTCAGATTGCCAGTTTAAACAAATCAGAAAAATAATCGGACCAGCTGGCTAAAAGCAGAATTTCCATAGCCTAATCTCTTGAAAGCAGCCCTGCTCGACTTTTTAGATGTACAATTGGCTGTAAAACTGTAAAATTATGAACTTTGTGACATGACGTGAAGACATGGTTGCCTCTAGACTATGCGGTCTGTACCGGGCGACATTCTCACTCAAATTTCAAGACTTTCGTGACCCAAATAAAAATTCTGATGCGACAGATCAATGGGTAATTGCTTTCTCTCTTAAAGGCTGTCCTCCTCGACTTTTTTGGTATTTTTTTATCTAACTATTTGTATAATCCGTGTTGTCCTTTTGCCATTTAAAATGCTATCCTTTCCCGGTTTTCTGCAACCACATTGCGCGCGCATCCCGAATGTTTACAAACAAATAATTGGTTGCTAACGTGTGTTGACGTTGTGACTGTGCATATGTGAGAAAAACGCGTAAGTGACACAGAGACGGAGGGAGAGCAGGGAAAGGAAATGCAACTGAACGAATACCCTGTGTGTTTTTACCTAAATAGTGTTAAACAATTTTTTTTACGAAACAAAATATGTGGCGGCCGGTGTTGATTCTGTGGCACACCGCCACAAATTTGTTTATGTGAGGGAAACACTGAGACCTTGCAGAACAGAGGGCTCTAACCCCAAACTATTAAAACAGCCTACATTGTGAATTCGCTTGATAATAATCCAATGAAAAAAGCGAGTTTTATACAGAAATGCTTTGACCGGTTTGGAAAAACTTAACTGACCTGCACAGATTCCTGTGGCAGAGTAGAAGCAAATCCTGCATTAATATTCCAAAGTATATTGGAAAGCCTTCCCAGAAAAGTGATGGTAGATCTCTACGGTAAAGACTACTTACCAGTGTCAGTCATGGAGCTCTGTAGATCTAATTAATCTGAAAACTCTTCTGGTGTAGCTGTAGTACTCCAAGGAGCGTGAACCATAAGACTTGTGGCTCGAAGGGCATTCTTTTTAGCTTGTGAGCACCCAAAACTAACCCAGAACAAAACTGTCATTTTGATTTGAAGTTTTGAGTATAGATGTAGTTATGTACAAACGGTTTGAAACCCAGGATTCTAAATGCATGTGTGTTTGAGTCAATCTCTACAGGACTGAGAATGAGTGTGCCGCAGCATAAATGTCAGACAGATGAGATCAGGTGATGTCTGGTATTGAACAGGCTCAGATGGAGACTACCTCTCCAGAGAGGGGAGAGAAAGAGAGAGACACACACCTACTGCATTACTGACCATTACCGTATTTTTCGGAAATAAAGCCGCGATTTATAGGTATTTTAAATAATTTTTATTTCGATGCGGCTTGCACGTTTTTATAACAAACATTAGAATTTTTTTTTTCGTGAATGCCATTTAACCCGTTTAGGAGTAGCGTCGCACATAGTACCTATGTGATCGTTTGAATGCGGGTCTCACAGCGTAAGTCGCATATGCCTATGCGAACATTCCAACTGAATATTTTCAGATGGACAAAGATTATGCCACAAACGCTTATGTATGGCTTCAAAGTGTACTAACGAGAAGGCTAACAAGTAACACTAGCATGGTAGTAGCATTGCTTCCGTTTCGGAAAAATAACTTATGCTTTGGGGACCGTCGGAAATATTTATAACTCACGAGTCTAAATTCATATATTAGTTAATTCCCGGGAAAATAGAAAACATACTTTACGCACTTACTTTTGTTTTCTAAGTGTGTTACACAACGGCATGCTGTAAGATCGCATACTCGTGCACTGCTTGGTATCGTTCCCGTATCAAGTGCGGCATATATTCCAGTGCGGTTTATTCTCAGATTTACAAACACAAAGCTCCCATTCTGATGGGGTGCGGTTTATAAAAAATGTGTCTTATTTTCTGAAAAATACAGTAGGTGGGCGTACTCAGAAAAATCCAGAGATACAGAATCAAAAACTCAGGAGAAAGAATGCCTTGATCACCTACAACTTTATTAAGCTCTTTCTGTAATTCATCACAGTATTATTGCTGTGTGTCTCATCACCATCTGTTATGTGCTGTTAAGGAAAGCTGCTCTCTTTTTACTGCAGTGACTACCTCCCTTCAACTGCATCTCTAATGAACCAATCAGTGGTAAACACCTGTAGCATGCCACCTCTCCTCTCGCAACACTCCCACTCTCCTTACCCTCCTTGATTATCACCTTCACCTCCTTTCTTCCCTTGTTTTTTCTCTGGTCTACAGAGCCACTTTCTGGTTTATAATGTATTTTCTTTTTTGGAGTGCAAGAAGACACACATACACACACAATGAATGTGCATAAAAGTGATGTCCCAAGGCCTTTCGCTAGTAGGGTTGACACACTTCTTTTTTTCTCTCACTCACACACTCACTCACTCTACCACCTTCCAAATAAACAAACATACTCCATCTCACTCTCACCCGAGAGCCTAGTCTGCTAGCTGGCTACAATAACGGAGGAATCTTAAGGGTCCTTAACGGTGGTTTGTCTTCTCTCCTCAGCCTGCCATCATCCTTAGCCTTATCTTCTCTCTTTGTTATCTGCTGCGACTGGGTGGCTCTCCTTTACAAACCTGAGGTCTCTTCATAATTCAACTCCTCCCTGTCACGGATGCAATTGAAAACATCTATGTTCTTGCCCTTTCATGTGCAAATACTGTCATTAGAGGATGTGCAATGTCATCTATAGGTTATCATTGTTCTGGCTGCTGGACAAAGACTGGATTTCTGATTCTGATGTATACCATCTCCAGTTTAACCTCAACCTCTTGTACTGATCCGGACAAGGAGCTCTCCATATTCTCAAATATGCTTGAAAACTACAGTACTTCACTCACCAACACGCACTCCCCCTCGTACTCCTCATTTGTTTATTTAAAGACAAGGAGCTGTTTCATAATTTCAAATACCCTTAATCATGGCAATGTTTATCTCCTAAGATGAAACCCACTCAAACAGTACTGTGCAATGCTAACCAGAAGACAAAGTTAACAAAGTTTTGTTACTCGTTAAATCACTGTACGTTACACATACGTAATCAACTTTTCTGACTTGGCTGTGCACATGTATACACGTCCATTCACTCACACCATACTGTGCATGCCAATACACAAAAGCTCACAGCAAAGTTCAGCTAAGCTCAGTCATGTTTTTGTCTCTTCCCCTTTCCTTTCTTTCACATCCTGTTTCCATTCTTTATGCTATGCTCTGATGGCCATCACAAGAAAGAGCAGCTTCCTCAACAGCAAATCATACACCCACCCAACTACTACCGCAACATACTGACAATGCGCTCGATTGATATACCTTGTCAATGTGTGTGCGTCATGTAAATAACATCAGTCTCTAACTAGCAAAAATAATGTAGTGAACTCTCCTTGACACTTGGCTACATAAACAGTGCAAGACCTGCTACATTGAATCTCCATCTGACCTTCTTCAACTACTGAAAAACCCCAGGTCATTCTTCTCTATATAAAAATACTATGATTTTTCTATATGTCAATAATTTATACAACGTATTATTTTCTTCGGATTTCCGGTGAATGTGAGCATGTACTTTCAGTGTAAGTCTGTCTCGTGTGTGGCTCGTGTGGACAGAGTAAGTTCAGCAAATGTCCTGAAATCTCATCGTGCACCTGGGGCCTTACAAACTACATTATTGCTTCTCAGAGCTATCGACGCTCATATGGAGCTGATTGTAAAGTGTAATGTCTATCATGTGTTGCAATTGGCTGAGTCTTCAGAGGCCAAGATTAAAGCCTGGGCTGTGGTACGCTCCCCGACCTGCTGTTTCTAGCTCCGCTGGGGGACGCTGGAGTCCTCGGGGCTGCTGTCCAGCAGCTCATCCTCGGAGAAGCTAATGTGGAGACAGGTTTCGTTGGCGGGGGAAGAGAAGGGCAGTGTGTGTTGATTGCTGTCAGAGTATGTGAGTGGGGTTGGGGGTACCGGGCCAAAGGAGGACAGGGGCGCCAGATCCGTCCCGTCCTCTAAGGGGCTACCACAACAGCTGGAGGCCGTCAGGAAGGTCCTGCGGTCTCCAAATAAGTCTTCGTCCTCGTCATGGAGGGGCGAGAGGAGAGACTTGGTGTCAGAACGGACTCCAGAGTCCTCGCTAGTGGAGCACGAGCTGCTCTCTCCGCCCTCGCCGCCGTTGCTGAGGGAGTGGAAGTCGGCGGAAGACAGCGAGCACGGCGTCCCATCAGGAAACGATTGGCTGCTGCTCCGGCTGGGGGCCTCCACGGGTGTTGTCAGGGGCGTGGCTGTGACCTCCGACCCTGGAGAGAGGGTTCTGCTTGCTCGCTTCCTGTTCAGTGCTGGTGGTGGGGGATCCAATTTGGGGATGATTTGAGTGAACCTGGCAACCGGACAGCAAGGAAATAAATCTCATATCAATAACCTATAAAAACAGATTCTACTGCACTCATACATTCAAATAACTCTATGCAATGTACCTCACCAACCAAACATTCTTAAATATGTATCCTCTTTCTGGAATCAAATAACAAAATAATTCCTGTACTCAAATAATAAGGACAGGAACTCAACCGTATCAATGCAAAATGGAAGAAACCAGTGCACTGGGGCTAGACAGTGCAGTGAGGGTCTTCATGTAAGTATTTGAGAGGGTTCACTAAAGCTAGAAGCATCATGACCGTGAAGAAAATAAGCCTCTCTTCTCTAATTTCCACTTTTGAAATCCAATGCATTGTTAGGTAAGCCGTGTGTGTGAGAGTGTGCAAGAGAGAGCGTTCTGACGTAGGTATGTGTGTTAGTGTATGTGTGTAAATGTGTGTGTGCAATGTTTTCAGGGCTGCCTGGGTGCTTATCTCGGTCCCACAGCTCCCCTGTTGGGAGAGAGGGGGAAATGAAAGAAGGAGGAAAAGAAAGGGAGGGAAACGGAGAAGAGAGAGCTGCAGGCTTTCCCCGACTCCATCGACACCAACAACACACGTGCTATAAATAGCTGCAATGCAGTCTTCCTGCTTCTACCACACAAAGTCCATTACACACACATTCACACACACAGACATGGGATCCTCCCATATGATTATCTGGTGAAGTCTAGCCTGTGGCTGGCCTGAGTCTGGTTGCTTTAACGAACTAAGCTGTAAATGGCTCCTACATTAGGAAGGGAGGCTGTGCCTTCCTGCCATACAATGTGGTTAGGTGACATGATAGTGTGCTGCTGTAATTTAGTTGTATAGGTGACTGTGTATGTTTATGTGTGTGTATGTATGTATTCTTGAACCAGATAATAGTGTTAGGTTGTTTCCCAGCTTCTCTCGGCTCCAGTGTTATTTCCATACGTTTGAGTCAGCATTCCTGTCTTCTGTCACATAACTGACACCCCTTACTCTCTCCCTCTCCCCCCTTCTCTCTATCTCTCTAGTTATTTTACGCAACCAACCTATTGCCTTATTTCTTCCTCCCTTCATTCTGTCTTTCGCTTTCTCCCTGCCTCTCATCCTGTCCTCTCCATCTCTCTGTGTCAGTGCAGTCCAACCTGTTTCCCTCTCTTTCTCTATCACACCACCCTTCCCCCATCCTCCTCTCTGATTCATGACACGTCTTCATGGCATGGGGGGGGGGGGTATAGAGTGAGAGAGCAACACACACAACACACACACACAGTAATTTAGTGAGGTGACAGTCATAAGTGTGGTCTGTAACTCTTGCCATGAGGGTTCTACCCTGCCTGGGGGGAGAAAAGATTTAGCATGACTCAGCCATACAGAACACACATTACCCTCAAACAAACACCCTGGAGACGGCTGTCATGTAGACAGGTCCTCACTGGTACATAAATACACACAGCTTGCACACACACACACACACACACACTCTATTATTCCCTTTGCATCCTTTTTTGCTTATCTGTATGTCCGTCCACCTATCTGTCTGTCTGTCTGTCTGTCAGGCAGGCCCCCTTGAGTTTTGTTCAGCCCTGACTACCTCCCTATAGAAACCTGGAATACCAGACTGATTGATTACCTGACTGCACAAAAACCGAGAGAGAGAGGGAGATATATATATATATATATATATATATATATATATATATATATATATATATATATATATATATATAGAGAGAGAGAGAGAGAGAGAGAGAGAGAGAGAGTGAGAGAGAGAGAGAAAGACAGAATGGCTCGACTAGCTAGCAGGGTAATTTTCTAGATAATGGAACCACTTTGGCAGCAGTGCAAACATTCCACATCTTATTGAGCTGACAAACACACACACGCGCACATACACATATCTCTGACCTTTTTCATTTATAGACATATTGTTAAATTTTAAGCAAAAATATAAGACAAAAACACACAAGCAAACAATGTTTTCATCAGTAATTACACACCAGATAAGACAAAACTATCATCACACAGAGCAAACGTGCACATTAGTGTTTTGAGAGTTGTGTCCCAGTCACACAAACACACACACAGACACGCACAAGCTCTGCCCTCATGCTTTCTCCACAGACATTGATCCAACATGCCACATAACTGAACTGTATACTCACATCCAGAGAGAGGTGGAGCAAAGGAGGAGGAGAGGAGGGTTGAAGAAGAGGAGGGGAGGGGGAGTGGGAATAGGTTGAGCGGGGATGGTCTGGCAGGTGCAGAGGAGAAAAAGAGCAGGGCAGAGGTAGAAGAGAAGAAAGGTATGACAATGTTAGGGTGGATAGAAGGATAAGGGGATGGAGGGATGAGGGCGTGGTTAGATGAGGAAGAGGAAAAGCAACAAAGGAGGGTCCTCGCACCTGTGCCGAGAAAAGGGAACAATCAGGCTAAAAGATGCGGAATTGGTACTTGTCTCTCTTTCCCACGCTCTCTCATCTCTCTTAAAGGTCCTCTTTCTCCCCCTCCTCCTAGTATCTCTCCCCTCTCTTTTTCTCTCTTTTATCATCCCCCTCGCTATCCCTTCTTTCACTCTCCCCTCTTTCACACCATAAATAGTCATTGTCTTCTCTCCCCTCTTTCTCTTCTGTTGGAAATAATTAGCTACACACTCAGGACCAGCCCATACGTCCCAGCGTCACCTGGAATATCTGACGCAGAGGAAGACCCCATCAGTTTAGTGGATAAGGCTGAGGGAACTAAGGTCTGTCATAGCTGCGTGCATGAGGTCTTATGGCCACAAAACAACTGCCACTCAAAAACAATAACTTATCGACAAATCGATCTCAGGCCCAATCTCTCGACCCTCCACCAAGCAAACAAACAACACACCAAGTTTTCTTTACTCATAGACACAGGAAAGAGACAAGAGAGCAGAGAAAAGGATCAATAGCAAATCCATTACAGTGGTTTAATCTGCAGCGTTTGATAATGTCTGGCTAGAGAGAATCCATCTCCTAATAGAGCCGGAGTCCGCCAGTGTCCGTCAGTCAGGCAAACGGACATAAACACAGACAAAGGGTGATTCTGATACAATTGACAGACACAAACAAACAGACTCACTGATAGACAGACATTGCTGCATCCCGTAGTTCACATGAAGCTGCCTAATGTCACGTTAGGGAGGGAAACAAATCTGAATAGTATGCAAATCTTCACTGGACAGGTGGCTCTGGATTGGGTATCTTGCTGGGTAACTGTGGCGATGAGGCCTGTCAGTCCATGATTAGGGGATTATATGTTGTTGGGGCTACCTCCTGTCAGGGGTACAAAGTTCTGGAGCTCCGACCTGATGAGTTATCTGCAGGTGGCCCACAAAAACCCCATGTAGAGGTGTGAGACAACAGAAGATCAAGCAAAAGAGTATGTGTCTAGGTGGCTAACTGCCATGCTAGGCTAATGCTATTAAGCATCAAGCTATTCTGCCGCTATTAAACTATGGGTATAAAACCAAATTACCATCAATAAATACTACCAGAGATGTAAAACTCCCCATTCATGCAGTGAGGTATATGTTTGTACAATTAATATAGAGTACAAATTCGGCTACAAGCACAACTGTGCATCAGTGGACAATAACTTCCTAAAAATCTGTTAAACAAGTTTGACTTCCTGGACCTTCCTGGCATTTTTGGAAGCTCAGATAGAGGGCCTGTGAGAGAGGACTCCTCTCTAGAACCTGGTTCATTTGAGCAGTGGAACAGTGTGTAAATCCACTTGAAAACAGACCCCTGTAAAGGTATCTGAACAGCATCACTCTGTAGGGCTGTATTGGGAGAGACCTGAATAATCGAACCCCTATGTCACTGTTCACTCAGACATTCGTCTGGGACAGTCATTCAATAAAAATGTTACATGACATTCACACCTTTCAGCACACACCACTTGAAGGGTGGTCTCAACAGGTGAAGAGGAATGTGAACTGAGGAAGACTGAAATTATCATAAAAGGTTGTGTTCAAATATATGTATAGTTGTAAACAGCTTTTAGTGGCATGTTTGATATGCTTTTATTTCTTATTTTACGAATTAGGTGTTAATATTGTTTTCAGTCGTGTATTTATACTTTACAGTTTTTGCATAATTTGTGCATGCAGCATACCCAAATGTATCTGTATCTCCCAAAGGCGTCATGTTTAGCTGCTGCAGCCACAAAGCAAACTGGTGATGGTCCAATTTGAATTTGTATGCGTTCTTGCATGCAATCAGTCTTTCATATAGCCAATGTCCCTACTTTAGTATGCTGGTTGAGTGTATATTAGGAGAAGCTAAACCAATCACTTCAAGTGTTTATTATACAAACTCTGGTGCGTTAGGTGCCTAGTTTCATTTAATGAAACTGCCTTTGTTAATGATTTCTCTGAAGGTATGTTTTTGTCCAGATTTTTTTTCATAATTGTTACGTGTTGATTATCTTACTATTTAGATAATAAACTATAATTTTGCATTTAAAGTTACGTGTTCTCCTCATATGTATCTCTCACACACCTAGGCAGTGAATACATCGAGCTATCTGGATTGATAAGGCTATTAACTGTTCATAGACATATTGAACTAGGAAACTTGAGGCCTCAAAGGATTGTCACCCACGTCAGAGATATATGTAATTGAGCATTTAGCGCTCAAGGTTACAGGTAAACGGTATATGCACCTTTCAAAGTAATCAGACCCTTCATTTCCCTGTCATTCCCTGCTCTGAAATCAAAATGTCTTCCAGTTGGGGACAAGAAATGTCAAGCGTGGACTTGAAAGGTTAGAAGAGAGAGATACAGAGAGGCAGAGGGGGAGGAGGAGAGAGAAAGAGAGAGAGTAGAGCCCGACCGATAAAGGATTTTTAAGGCTGATACCAATAGAAATATTTGGTGTTTAAAAAATCTGATGTTCCGATATGTATCGGCAGATATATATACAGTGCCCTCCAAAAGTATTGGAACAGTGAGGCCAATTCCTTTATTTTTGCTGTAGACTGAAAACATTTGGGCTTGACATCAAACGATGAATGTGAAACCAGAGATCAACGTTTCAGCTTTTATTTCCAGGTATTTACATCAGGATCTGATGCACAAATTAGAAAATATCACCTTTTTGTTCGAACCCACCCATTTGTCACGTGAGCAAAAGTATTGGAACATGTGACTGACAGGTGTGTTTTGTTGCCCAGGTGTGTCCTATTACATACATTATTCAATCAATAAATACCACTGAATGTCTACACTCAGGTTCAGATTGGGTAAGATAGGTTTTGTCTATGCAGACTGTATTCAGAGGTGAAAACAACATGAAAACCAGAGCGCTGTCTTTGGGTGAAAAACAAGCAATTGTGAGTCTTAGAGAAGATGGAAAATCAATCAGAGCCATTGCAGAAACATTGGCCATAGCCAGTACAACCATTTGGAATGTCCTGAAGAAGAAGAAAACTACTGGTGTACTAAGTAACAGACGTCGAACAGGTAGACCAAGGAAAACATCAGCAGTTGATGACAGAAACATTGTAAGAGCTGTAAAGAAAGACCCTAAAACAACTGTTAGTGAGATCAGCAACAACCTCCAGATGGCAGGAGTGAAGGTATCACTATCTACTGTTCGCAGAAGACTTCATGAACAAAAGTACAAGGGCTACACCAGAAGATGCAAACCACTCATTAGCAAGAAGAATAGGAAGGCCAGGCTGGAATTTGCCAAAAAGTACAGAGATGAACCTCAAAAATTCTGGGACAAAGTTTTATGGACTGATGAGACAAAGATTAACTTTTACCAAAGTGATGGAAAGGCTAAAGTTTGGAGAAAGAAAGGAACTGCTCATGATCCCAAACACACAAGCTCATCTGTGAAACACGGTGGAGGTAATGTCATGGCTTGGGCTTGCATGGCTTCTTCTGGGACGGGCTCATTAATCTTCATTGAGGATGTAACACATGATGGCAGCAGCAAAATGAACTCGGAAGTCTACAGAAACATTTTGTCTGCCAATTTAAGGAAAGATGCAACCAAACTGATTGGCAGAGCCTTCATCATGCAGCAAGATAACGACCCAAAACACACTGCCATAACAACAAAGGAGTTCATCAGGGGCAAGAAATGGAAGGTATTAGACTGGCCAAGTCAATCTCCAGACTTAAACCCTATAGAGCATGCATTTTACCTGCTTAAGAGGAGACTGAAGGGAGGAACCCCACAAAACAAACAACAACTGAAAGAGGCTGCAGTGAAAGCCTGGGAAAGCATCAAAAAGGAAGAATGCAAAAGTTTGGTGACGTCAATGGGTCACAGACTTGCTGCAGTTATTGAAAGCAAAGGATTTGCAACTAAATATTAAGTCTTATTCACTTAAATATGTTTCAAGTATATTTGTTCCAATACTTTTGATCACATGACAAATGGGTGGATTCAAACAAAATGTGATATTTTCTTAGTTGTGCATCAGATCCTGATGTAAATACCTGGAAATAAAAGCTGAAACGTTGATCTCTGGTCTCACGTTCATTATTTGATGTCAAGCCCAAATGTTTTCAGTCTACAGCAAAAATAAAGGAATTCGCCTCACTGTTCCAATACTTTTGGAGGGCACTGTATATATATATATTTTTACTCAGATTTAAAACAAAATTTTGTCCAGAAATGCATGACAAAACAAATTTCCCCAACATTAGTTATTTTAAGTTTACATTTAGTCATTTTTTACAGACGCTCTTATCCAGAGCGACTTACAGTAAGTACAGGGACATTCCCCCGAGGCAAGTAGGGTGGAGTGCATTGCCCAAGGACACAACGTCATTTGGCCTGGCCGGAAATCGAACTGGCAACTTTCTGATTAATGGCCCAATTCCCTAACCGCTCAGCCATCTGACTCCTGTTATTATTAATGAGTCCCCACTAAAATAATATGATAATGCCGTTTAAAAATAAACTAGTTTGTTTTATTTGCACAACAGAACAGAGGAACACAACAAACAAAAAAAGAAAAAAAAGAGAAATATATATATATATTTTTTATCGTCCATTATAAATGCCGATACCGATAGTTTGGAAAGTGCCTAGTATCCGCCGATAATATCGGCCCGCCGATATATCGGTCGGGCTCTAAGAAAGAGTGAAGAAAATACATGGCTGTAGAGCATTTGCTTATTTGATCCGTGTGTCAACAGACGCACAGATCTTTGTGTGTCTGTTGTAGTAGCACATTTATGGGAGTGTCAGACTGTAGGCAAGGTGCTAAGTGAATGTAAGTTTGAGGGAAAAGGCCCTTCTACGGCTCTATCAGCTGGTATGTGTGTATGTGTGCTGTCTAGACCTTACAGTGAAGGACATAAGTGTGAAGTGTGTGAAATAAACCCTGAATGGTATGTGTGAGAAGATTCCTAGATGGTACAGATGGTGATTTACCTGTGTTTGTGAACGTGAATGTGTGTGAGAGTGGGTTTTCCGTATTTAGTATTGAACTAAAGCAGTAGAATAAATTATTTCTTCTACTGTGAGACAAGTACCAAGATTACCGAGAGAGAGCGGAGGGGAGTTTGAGAGTCTGTGTGTGTGTGTGTGTGTGTGGGGGGGGGGTGACAGGGGAGGTGTGTGTGAGTATAGGGAGCGGTGTCTGACAGAAGGGGTTGTATGTTTGTGTATGTGTAAGGTTGGTGGGGAGAGGTGGTGGAGTGGGGGCTGTGAAAACATAGAGGGCCACTCAGCCTGGGGATATTGATTGGCTTGGGAAATCCTGACAAAAAATAAGCAAAAGGAAGTGTTAAAATCTGCCTTCCAGCATGGGAAAGAGTGACAGGTCATGGAAGAATTACTGTGTCAGGTATGGGGGAGGGGGAGAGCTAGTGGAGGAGAGGTGGGGGGGACAACTGTTTTGACAAGATTCAACCTTTCCTTTCTATAAATTTGCCTGACACTGCTATTTGTCTGGTGCATGAAGGTGTGTGTGTATCAGTGCAGAGTCTAATCTGTGAAGTAATAATAAACTGTCCAGTTTCGCCCAGTTTCATTAGCAGAGCTGGGCGTGTGAAGAAGACCATGGGTATCAAAGGAAAATATCGTCATTTACATAGCCCTGCTGTCACTCCAAGAGGGGGGGGGTGGGGCGAGAGAGGAAGGACAGATGGAGAGATGCGAGATAATAAACTGAGTAAAGAAAGGGTGATGGGAAAGGGTGATGACAAAGGGAGGCAACATTGTTTGGACAGTGAAACTCATAAACCTGGTAGTCTGGTCATCTTTTTTGAGAAACGGTTTAGAAAGAGATGATGGATGCAGGAAGAAAGATGAAGAGAATGAAGAGTGAAGGATGAGTGCCTAAGAAAGCGTTAAATAGCCAGCCAGACAGACAGACAGACAGATGTACTGTACATACATACAGTATATATACAGTATCTATACATATAGATAAATAGATAGTTATAGTACTACTATATAGATATAGTTGGATGGATAGATGGACAGACAGACAAAAGCAGAAACATGTGTAAGAAAGCGAGGAAGAAGGGTAGAAAGGAGACCAGATCTCTGTTTACAAAGTGAGGAAAGATAAATTGACATTCTACATTCAACTCTACTTTCCCTCTTCTCCCTCCTTACTCTACCACAACACCAGTCTTCTTGCCTCTACCCCCTAGTCACCTCCCCCTCTCTACTTCCACCCCTATTCTCCGCATGTCCCATCCCCACGCCCCCACTCACTCCTATCCCAGCTGGGACTCATGTAAACCGGGAAACTCATGGTCAGACACTGCTTAAGGACTAGTTTGAAGTTTCCTCTCAGTCTATGCGTGTGGGTGTGTGTGTTTCCCCTGCATGACAAACAGGCCTTTATTTTAGCTTCATGTGTATGAGAGTATGGTTACAGATTATGTGTGCAGGGCAGCAGGGGGGGTTAGTGGGACACAAGCTCCAGTCGACCACTAGTTTTCAGAGACTGCATGGAGGACACACACACACACAATTAGACAATGTTCGTATTTACACATATGGATTTACATCCATTCAGAACTCTTTACTCCCCACAGCATGTTTGGTAATCAGCTTTACCATACATTTACATTTAGTCATTTAGCAGACGCTCTTATGCAGAGCGACTTACAGTATGTAACATTCTCCCCAAGGCAAGTAGGGTGAAGAGCCTTGCCCAAGGACACAACATAATTTGCCACAGCCGGGAATCAAAACGGCATCCTTCTGATTAATAGCCCGACACCTTAACTGCTCAGCCATCTGACCACCATCTTTACCACTCACTGCCTAAAGAGAGTTATGCATCTATGGCTTTGAGTCATTCTAAAAAGAGAGAGTAAGGGAGTGTGTGTGTGAGAGAGAGAGAGACAGTGAGAAAGTGAGAGCCAGAGAAGGAGACAAAAACAAGTAGAGAACAATGAAGACCAAAAGAGAGGACTTGGCAGAACAGAGGGAAACCTGGAGGAAGGAGAAAGACAGGTCCATTTGCAGAATGGCGAGGGTTAATGTGCTCCATGATGGAAAAGATAAGAGCAGATTAAAACCCCATTAAGAGCTAATTATACTGTTTGGCACAGTATGGATATGCTTTGAGGAAGGGGATTTGTGTATGTATATGGGAGTAGGGTGAAACAGACAGAGGAGTGTGTTTGTGCCTGTCTCTAGGAGAATGTAGCAAGATAAGGGTAGAGATGAAGCTCAAGGTGGCAAATGGATTTGGACCAATGAAACCACAGGAATACACACGGTCTAACTGTGTCTGTTGGCTGACTAGTTAGTTAGCTGATTAGTAATCCTTTTGCAACACCATGATCTAAAATAGAGAAGAGTGTGTGAACTTGACACCCACACCCCTCCCGTCTTCCCCCACCTCTCTCACCCGTCTTCTCTCTCTCTCTCCTCCTAATCTCTCGATTAAAGTCACATATCCATTTATTCCAGGCTAGTTCTGCTGACTAGGCCTTTTCTCTCCTCAGAAGATGGGAGGGGGAAAGAGAGAGAAAAGGAGAAAGGGGGTTGGGGATAGTGAGAGAGGGTGACAGAGAAAGGGGGTTGGGGATAGTGAGAGAGGGTGACAGAGAAAGAGAGACAGTCAGAGAGAGAAAGCGAAACAGGTAGACAGACGTACAGTCGGTCAGAGAGAGAAGGAAAAAAACTAGAATTAGAGGGAGAGAGAGTTCTATCCACATGCCCACTAGCTGGGAGAGAGGGACAGTTCTGGCTCAAACTCGTTGTAGTCGAGAAACATTCATTTCATGGCCTGTTTCTGTCTCTTTGTCTCGGACATAGTGTACAGTCTCTGACAGGGACAGTCAGCCAGCAACCACCAGTCAACTCCTATATTGCTATACACAGCGGCAGGTTCAGGCTGAGTCTCTTACCGTTCATCCAAAGCTCCGGAGTTACGTGATTCAAACCGGACCACCTCATTGGAGGTCACTTCTGAGCTGCCCTTGCTCCCAGCTCTCCCATTGGCTGGTCTGATGAGGGCATCCCCACCCCCGTTCTGAACACCAGTCGGTTTGGTCCCATTTTCCAGGTTGAAGAGGTTGAGGTAGGACTCGGCACCATCCATCTGGAGAGGGGTGTTTCTGAACATGCCTGCGGGGGTGGAGGTGATTGGCTGGTCTGAGTTGTAGTGGTTCTTAAGGTTCAGGGACAAAGATCTGGTTGACGTGGTAACAGAGCTCCATGGTGACTCCTGGCCATCTACAGTAAACAAAGAAAAGTGTCCTAAATCAATTTAGGAACAATTCCACAGGACAAAAAGAATGACTGGAAAACCCACACAATTATCTCACCAATCACACACACACAAACACGCAGACACACACAAACTCTTGAAGTCAGCATGTTTTCTAATCCTTATTTCTTCTTTCCCTGCGTCAGTTCATCTCTCTACTCTAGCTCCTCACCCCCCTCTCCCTCTCACTTCATCCTTTCGTTCATTCTCCCCCTTCACATCCCTCCCTCTCTCATGCTCCCCATCCCACCCTCTCATCTTGTCTTCATCCCAATTGCTCTCCCTCCCTTTGCTTTCTCTTTCCCCAACTGGGGGGCGGGGGGGGGGGGGGGTAAGAGACAGCAGCTGCCAGTGAGTGGACCATGTCTTAGATTATCTGGAAGAGCATCCTGTGGAACCAGACCTAACCCAATCAGAGTTGGCATTAAACACACACCCGTCCACACACACAAGCACACACACACTACACTAAGCCAGCAACAGCATATGTAGCATTACATGATCTGTGGGCAGTACTCAATGTTCTAACAGTTGCTGCGTGTGTGCATGCTGGACAGTACCAGTTTCTTGTGGGGCAGAGTCAGTCAGTGTGCGATCTAATTTGTTGTCGTCGTTGTTGACAGTTTTCAGAGCGTTGTGTACACAGCAGCAGTGTGTACTGTGGGTGTGGTCCCCTCTGGTCATCAAACCGGCAAAAAACTGTTTTTCCTATGAAGTCCAGTCTGATTTCTTTCTACTGGTTTCCTAAATATCATCATGGAGTCTGGCTGTTTCCTAAACTCAGAAGGCCAAGCGCAAACGAAAATCTGTTTAATGCTTTTGTATGTGTTAAGGTGTTTGAAATAGCTCTCCAGGAACACGGTTGGAGTGTAAACCTAAAAGAGGGCCAAAGGGTCAAAGACAGAGTCGAAGAATTGCCTACTATTCACTTGGCCATTATTCCTTTTGAATTACAACACATGGAGCTCTAGTACGTATTTGGTGTATTACATATTTTGACTGTCTTACTCTGTGACTGAGTGTGCCCACGCTCCCCCTGCTCCAGGCCCTGGGTCTGTCTGAGTTCCGGGGTCTCCAGCTCTTTGAGCTGCTGGACCAGCAGGGCCAGGTGCTGGAGCAGGTCCCGGTTCTGGAGCAGCAGCTGGTGGACCCGGGCCTGGGCCTCCATACGGGCTGCCGTCTCCGCAGCCATCTGATCCTTCAGGAGCTGTACCTGATGGGGGAGAGAGGAGGGGTCAGAGACGGGGCCTGCTGGAGAAGGGAGCTGGATTCAATGTATCATTGGGGTGTGTGTGTGTTACGTAGATATAGGCAATCCATCGTTCAGAGACATAAACCGTTTTTTGAGTCTGGTAGTTCTGTTTGTTTATATGTCAGGGTGAGTTCTTCTGGATGAAGAATTCCATTTGCTATTACAGGCTACAGTCTCCCCTCTCCCTCTCCCTCAGAGACCTCAAGACTCCAGGAGGGGAAAATCTAATTGAATGCTTCGAATTCCGTTGCTTGGATCCACCTGAAATTGAAAATAATGAGGGGGCCCAGTTTGTTTGTGTATATAACTAACTGAGTGAGCAAGAACATTATTCTCTGGGCAACGCGGTCGCTACGGAAATTATATGCTAAACACAAATATGCGTTTGTGTTGACGCATGCAGAACCAATTTTACTGTGACAATAGCAGGCTTGATTAAGTCGTTCTCCAGTGCGCTGGGATATGCCCTTACTAAGCTCTCACTGCGCGTGTGTGTTTGAGTCCATCACCCCATTTCTGTGCAGACAGTGGCCCCTAGTGGTCATGCACAAAGTTGCAGGGTTGGCAGACAGGCGCTGGACTGAGGCTCGATGAAGTTTGCTGGACTTTGCATGTGTGGCGGACCTCTTTCACATAAAACACAGCATGCTACGAGTGAGTGTGTGGGTGGAAAGGTACCAACACGCAGCGTCTGTGTGTGAGTCTCAGTTGAATAAGGTCTCATGCGAGTGGTTGAGTGGTTACGGAATCGGGCTAGGCATCAGAAGGTTGCAGGTTCGATTCCCGTCCGTCACTTCACCCTACTTGCCTCTGGGGAATGTCCCTGTACTTACTTTAAGTCTCTCTGGATAAGAGCGTCAGCTAAACAACTAAATGTAAATGCAGACCAGTGACTCTCATTGGGGTGGACATCTGGACCAAACTACTACTAACAGATGGGCTGGGTAACCCTCAACTGAGGTTTTATGTGTGTGTGTGCACGGGCGCACATTGACAAAGTTGTGAGTTTGGTGTCAGTCTTGCTTGTATTTGCGTGTCTTACCTGGGCCACAGCCACCTGTGTGTGTTGCTGCTGTTGCTGGAGCTGCTGCTGGAGCAGCTGGAGGTAGTGCTGGGCGGCACGTGGGGCGAGGGACGGAGCGCAGGGGCTTCTGGGAGAGAGGCCCTGGGACGTCAACGTGTACAGGGAGCCGCTCTCAAAGTCCTGGGGACACGGAAACACATGTCAAAAACGAGACGAAGCTGGAATGTGGACGTGAACATTTGCCCGCTGGGATCTTTCTGTGTAATGGGCTGTTGCCAGTGTGTCAGAGAAAGAGAGGGGGAGAGAATGTGTGCATATTTGTGTGTGAGAGAGAACCAGACTGTTCAAAAGTGTGTGTATGTGTGAGTGTGTCATGAACTACTTGCCATGGACAGCATTGTCACCATGACCGTGGTGAAGGTCATGGTCTGTCTACCAGACAGCCAAAGAGAGAGAGAAGGAGATCCTAACAGAGAAGTAGATGTGAATCTCTGTCTCTCCTCCTTTTTTCAATCTCTCTACTACTGATGCTCCCTGTGTCTCATTCCTTTTCCTCCCTCCATCTTTTTTTCCTTCCATCGACATACTGTATGTTTTGCAAAGAGAAGAGGAGAGGAGGAGAGAGGAGAGGAGTGGAGGGGAGGAGATCCCAGGTGCTTTCATTTACCAGTCTGGGTTTTTGCATGTGCCTGTGTTGGTGTTGGTGTGTCTGTGCTTGACTGTGTGTGTCTGTGTTTGTCTTTGTGTTTCTCCAGGCAGTTCTGTGAGTTCTACAGGCAGCTGAGTATGATTGCGGGAGAGGCAGGCATCTTTTCTTAAGCAGCTTTTCTCCCTTTTCTTCTCCTGTCGTCCGTGGGGGAAGAATTGAGTGTGTGGGCATGTGTATGCATGTCTACAGGGATCTCATGACATCCTAGCGTTCAGAGCAAGATGAGTTTACGGAGTGTGTATGTGTGTGTGTCAGGGCCACTTAGAGGGAGAGAGATTAGTGCTCTGTGTGAGAAGGGTTTAGGAAAGGATGAAGAGCCTGTGTTTCTGGAATAACCCTGGTGATGTGAATGTGTAATTACTAACTAGCAACATACCACCACTGGAGGGAGCTCTAACAATACACTAAGATGGTTTCCTTTTACTATGAAACACTAAGGTAATTAGAGATTTTTTTTTAACGAAAGGCTGTGGTACAAATTTCAATTACAGTATTATATTATATTTACAGCAATAGGTGGAAACAGGTTTTGGTTTTTACATTTTGTATATATATATATATATATATATATATATATTTTATAAACATTTGACAGACATTATATAGATAATGTTTGCTACTATCGCCATGGTGCCATGTGCCATAGTCTTAAGAGAAAGTATGTATTTTGGTCATCTTTGTGTGCAAAGGTGCAACAAATCGCTCAATGTTACTTGACATCTTTTGACATTTTCCCAAGTGTCATTCTTCAGGATTTAATTTGCTGTGTCATTGCCAAAAGGGTACAATCAGTACTTGGTGCAAGGTGGGTTTCTGACCCTGTCACCCACACTGTGTCATGATCACATGAGGAAATCCTACTTCCCCTGTCTCTCTTTCTATTATTTCACCTTCAGTCACTCCATCTCTAACTCTCTGCCATGATCAAGCTATCTTTTTCTCCTCCTTTCCCTCTCTATCCCATCTTGATCACAATCTCAATATTCCTTCCTTTTTTTTCTTTCTGTCTATACACTTCCCTTGGTTCCTTTCTCTCTGTCCCTCCATTCACTTTTTATCAGTATGGAACAGCTGTTTAGGTTGACTCAGCTGGATTACTGACGCTTCTCTCCAAAATCAAAGAAAGCATTCAAAAAAAATGTGTATGGATTACGTGTCCCCCCCTTCATAGCCCCGAGGAACGTTCTGGTTCTCCCTCCATGTTCCTCCTCCTCTGATCCCTCTTATCTCCTTGAGGAACAGATCCTGGCCCCTTATTTGGCCGTTGAGTGGGAATGTTCTAGAAGGGGTAATGCTTCTCTAGAACCTGACTGACACGGGAGTGCAGAGGAAGGTACCAAGGGGCAGGACTGACACAATGTAACTTTCTCTCTCCCTCCTGGTCACTCCTACATCTGTCCGTCCATCTCTTATCCTCCCCTCTCCTACCTTCTCTCCCTCTGTCTCTTCATTTCATCTCAGACATTCAACACTGACTCCGTAGGGAGGCTTGTGGGGGAGTGTGTGTCAGCAGAACACAGTGTGTCAGCAGACAGAGGCAGAAGAGCAGAAACAGAACAGAAGAGTGCTCATGTAACAGTTTAAGCACGGACACTGCTATCATCGCACTGGCCAGCTGCTAATGTGAATTATAGAACAGAACGTTCCCTGCTATTGTCGCTGAGCCATCATAGATAAAGTGTGTTTGTATGAGTGTTAGCTATGAATGCCTGCATGTGAGGGACTGCACGCTTGTGTGCACGTCTTTGTGTGCGCGCGTGAGGCCTCACCCTGATGGTTTGTCCAGGTTTGACCACATTCAGTTCTGCCAGGCTCTGGAGGATCTCGTTGACTGCCTGCTCACACAGCGCCCCTCCTGCCGGGGGCTCCGCCGCCACCACGGCCCCCTCCTCTTCACGCTCAGCTCCTGTCAGCTGACAACCTGGGAGAAAGGGGCACACACACACACACACAGAGCATTACAATGCAAAACCTTAACTCAAATATAAATAGTGCCTGTGTGTGTTTGTAGACAGTGTTTCCAGTGTTGGTCGCTCACCCTCCGTGGCAGTCTCCTCTGAGGACTTGTCGCTCTCTCCGTCCGCCTGTCCATTGTCGTCCTGCTGGGCGTACTGCAGACTTATCTTGTGACACACCTCGAACGCTTGGCCGACCGTCCTCACTATACGCATGGCTTGAGTCTGAGAGACAGAGAGAGATATGAATTTTAAAGATAAATGGAAATAGAGATAAAAAACCGGAATGGAGACAGAGACAAAGAGAGAGAGAGAGAGAGAGAGAGAGAGAGAGAGAGAGAGAGAGAGAGAGAGAGAGAGAGAGAGGAAGAAGAAGATTGAAAAGAGACAGAAAAGTAGAGGTTAGTGCCAAAAATAAGAGTGCTACATTTTCATCCCATTAGCCTCTGTTAGACACTCGACAGCAAAATGACACTGACATAGACAAAGACTCAGAGGGAATTATATGAGGTTGTGGTAGGGACATACAGTACAGAGATAAAACTGCCTGGCCCTCCAGTGGTACAATCAACTCCCCACCTCCATAAGAGACACAGACTGTCTCTCCACCTTCAAGAGAAGGCTCAAGACGCACTTGTTCCGGGAGTACAACGGTACTTAGGAATGGTTTGCTGAACCCAATGCTAGTTTCCTCAAGGATCATAATGACTCTTGCTTAGACTGTTTCTCTTGTTGGTTAGTGGTAGCTGATTTAAACTGTTGTATTCTATTTGAGTTAATCCTATTTTTATTGCTTTCCTACAGGTACACTTGCACTTAGAGATTCATGTTGTGTAATTGTAACTTGCTTAACTACATGCTCTTATGGTTTCTTCCCTTAGCACTTATCTTTTGGTTGTACTTCTTGGTAGAAGGCACACACCGCCACTTAGTTAGCCCCCACCCCGTGCCTACCAATTGCCCCACCCCACCCATTCTCCCTTATCACCACTCATCACACCACTGTGCCTTATTAGTTGTTTCCCACCATCTCATACTGTTTTCATCTTTGGTTAGATGGCTGCACTTACACATGCTAAACATCTTATTGAACATTAAATACAATGTTGCAGATGAGCATATAAAGTGGCGGAAGTGCAATAGCATCAGTGGTTCAGGTCATGATGTCACTTGGTCAGTATTATCTATGGCCCTACGTATGTGTGAATTAAGTGCCTTGTAATATATGACCCAGGGAGTTATCATGGGTGTTATTTCAGTCATATGTTATTTCATATTTGGCTACCCGCAATGCTTTGGGGCTATCTTGTTGTTATTATCAGTGACCTATGCACTTTGTAAAGCTCTCTCTTGGAAGTCGCTTTGGATAAAAGCGTCTGCTAAATGAATAAATGTAAATGTAAATAAAGACTGAGTTCCGGTCTTTGGCGTAAAGCATGATGTAGGTGGGTTGGTGTCCTCTCACTTTCTTCTTGGATTTGAAGACGTTGCACCTGAACGAGTTGCTGGAACCGTCTCTGGCAATGTAGCTGAATATCTTCAGGTCCTGGGAATCGTGCGATACGTAAAAAATCCTAGGAAAAAAACACATCACCCATGTCGGTTGAAATTGGCTTACATGAATTCAGTTTCAAATGAACCTGACAGATACCTAATATGCACACTGTCTTGTATATTCTGGAGATCAAAGGGAGGGTGTGTGTGGTTTGTATCCCACCTCTCTGGTGGCTGTCATCCTAAATCATTCAGAGTCTATCAAGACTTCCGTAGCTAGATAGGAGGGGGGGGGGGGGGGGGGGGGGGGAAGCTTAGGCAGACTTCCTATGCCTCTGTAGATAAGCGTTTGTTTCATTTATGGGCAAACACGTCGATGCTGCTTTGCTATGCTGTGACATGGCCAATTAAAAGTTCCAGGGTGACATTGCTGGCGCACATTTTTCTCTGTCAACATTCTCTTGCTTCCGGGCTTAGTGGTAGAGCATTAGTTATGGTCGTAAGTCCAGACCAGCTACGAGATTAGGCAGGATCCGCATACAGAATATTAACAATCGTTCTGCTGCTTCTGTCCTGGTCACTGTACCCTATAGGACACATAAGACTCTGGCTCCAGGCCAGAACCAGCTAGCCAGGACTGATGCAGGGCTATAAACCATGTCCGGCAGGATCCCGGTGGCCCTGCTCGGAGCCTAGCACTACCACCAACGCTGGGAGAGGAATGCTGCAGGCTGGTTTCAGCACATCTCCGCTCCAGACCCCCCGCCACAACGTGATGTGTGGCTCAGCCAAATGAGATCCTACCCACAGAGACATGCATTCATCCCATAACATATCTCATTCCCTCACCATTACACACAAGCTGCCTGTCCTCTCTACAGCACATTAGCCAGTCAATCAACCAGATGATACAATAATACAAATACAAATCCCGTAAGCTCTATTAAAAGCACAATAGGTCACACAGACACACTGGACGTGGTCCAGCGGCCAGAGCACCAGTCCAGATACGTCCCTAAACACTCTTACATGCCGCACACGCGACACATGAATAATTCATGGTGTCCCCTACATTAGGTAAGTGTGAGTACGCTTGGCACATACTGTACATCCAGGCCCATTAGCGGAGCATAAGAGAGGGACTTGGGTACATAAAAGCATCAGGGTCATTCCAGAAGGCTCCTTTTAAAGGTGTCCGTGCTATAGGAGCTGTGGCTACTTGGCCGTATATTAGTCTGTTCTTGGTGGTTTGAATGGACAGTCATGATAAAGTTGTGGTCCTTGATGGATCTGCTGCACTTACTATTCATATTCAGATAAAAGTGCCAGCTGAGTGAATACATGTAAGCAAAGTCTTAGCGAGAGGCTGTGATTGGGGAGACTTCAATCTAGACAGGAGACGTTTAGTTCCGATCAATGACCATGTCAAATTCCAAAAGCAGAACCCCAGAAGGTGAGCCTTACTCCTTCAGGTTCCTCTGTACAGCTGGGTGAGGTCAGAGGATGTAGGTATACCTGTAGATGGGGTCCTGCATCACCAGCATCTTGCTCTCGTCCCAGGTCCACTCTTTCCTCTTGGGGGGGGATCAGGGGAAGGGAGGGCAGAGGGACATACTGTATCAATCACAGCACATAAACAGACCTAAATATATGGTTTTCTTTTTTGCAAACCGAGACAGATATGAGAATACCATGCTTGAGATATTCATTATGTATCTCGTGAGCTTATTGACTAATAATGATGCAATAACGTGTCCCCGCCTTTTGGTCTGGTCTTACCTTCTGTTTCTTCCTGAGAACCACCTTGACTCCGTCCACCGACACGATGATGCTGACTTTCTTCTTCTTGATGTTCTTGGCCTTGAACTCATACTGAGGATTACAAACACGCACAATCCACGGTAAGACAAGGTGGATATTACATTTAAATCCATTCTCAGTGTTCAAGACAACTTTGAAAAAAATGCACTTCACAAAACTGCACCCACCTCCCCAAGTACATTAAATGTGCATACATTATTGACCCAATCGCATTTTAGTAATATAATATTTAGCAATCTTCCTACCCATCACACACACACACACACCACACACACCCACCACACACACACACACACCCACCCACCACACACACACATCCCCTACCCACCTCACCCCAGTTTTCCCCCTGTACTTTACTGCCACCTCATTGCACAGATGAACAGATCACGATAACCCTAAAATAAAGCCAAAGTGGAATCAATATGGCCACCATTGGGAACATCAGGTTCTCGCCGACGGTATATTAGCTGAAGCAAAAGGCTAATGTTAGCGTTGTCCTTTTGGACGGTTGATTCCGCAGCTGCTGCCCTTTCGTGATACACACAGTGGTTCAGGGGCATCCGCCAGCCCAGAAACATCCTCCCATATCCACGGGCAGTGATGAGTCATCTGTCTCTATAGTGAGGGAAGGTTGGTTCAGGGGGGGTCTATCATTAAAGCGTACCACCTAGTCCTCTGAATTTTCCACACACTCATGCTCTTACACACACACAAAGCCACATACACACTCACACAAACACACACACATGCGGCTCCTGTATATTTCAGAGAGGTAAAAGAACAATGAAGAAGCCAGAATAAAAGTCATCTTAGTCTCGTTCACTGAATCGGACATGGCAGCTGTGTGTGAGTGCACAGTGACTAACACCCTACCTCGTCCAGCGACGGCCCCCACCCTGCCTACCACTCCAGACCACCAAGCCTCACACACTCATGTAGAACATGGACTATCTGGGCTGTGTTACTTGACCGGCTGGGAGAGGAGAGATGCAGAGCCGGGAGCAAGTACAGATATTAAAAACAACCACTTCCTTCATTTGTTGACCTTCTGGAGTGGCATGGACTAATTGGCAAGCTAGCTTTTCTGGGTCTGCCTGTGTATTAGGAGTGTGAAAGCATGAACCAATATGCCTAGTAAACATAAACAACCTATTCTCTGTGTGTGTGTTTGCTCACCAGCTGTGGTGATTAAAGATTGAGAGTCTAATTACCCTGCCCAGAGTCCTCAGAGGGTTGATTATAGCAATGCAGAGAGATACAGAGGCCGAGAGAAGAGAGCGCAAGAGAGAAAGAGAGAAAGAAAGATAGAAATAGAGGAGGGAGGGAGGGAGAAAGTAAAGAAGGGAGACAAACGGAGAACGTCAAGCAAAATAACATAATACTGGATTTCAAACATGTCTGAAAACCAAACAGTGCTGCACACACCCACACACTTCCTAGACACATGCAAATAGTAAAGCACACCACTTTCACTCCAGTTCAAGTGTGTCAAAATAACGTGAAAAAGGCAAACATTAGTCTTGTATTATTCACATTTTATGTTGGCATGGCGATGCAAGAAAAATTGTTTTGTAACTTCCTCCAAGTATGAAAATTTTATATTTTCTTTGCTTAAGTGCAAATGTGTTTTGAAATATTCAGACTTTAATGCACCTACATTGTTCTCGTTTCTCTCAGAAATACCGGAAAGCAAGCAATTAAAAGTTCTCACGGCATACCCCACCACTAAACTTCAAGATAGCAGGTACCAAAACTCTATGTAGCAAAGAAAAAGTGGAAAAAGCTGAGATATTTCTGTAACATTTTGGTCTTCAGAGAGAGAGACTCCACTGCAGTAGAATCATAAACAATGACAGATCGGACGTGCTCTGCAACCCTAACCCTGCTCTGCAGCCATACTTTACATACTGTCATATCCAGCAGCTTTTAACAGAAAACATTAATCTAACATTACTGCAGCAAACTGGCATTATTCTTTGTGTCAGCATATTCCGTACTCCTCCCACTAAATTCGATGCATAGGCGAGGACAGGACTGTGGGAAAGTTTCACTCTGGTCTGGCACATGCACAACTTAATTGAACGTTAAGTTACGTAACGTATCTGGCTGGGCCTGAGGGTCTAAAACCTACCCGTCTCTGCCGAACAGCCACAGAGATCCCAGTCAGCATTTTACAATGTAATCTATTAGAACAGCGATCGTCTGGCAAATAGTGTTGATAGAGCGCTAAGTGGAACAGGGACCGATGAAAAGCAAGCTGGCTCCAGGTTTTTAACGCTCCCTCAGCTAAAGGCTAACCCATGTAATGCTGTTGTGCTTAACCCGCAACTGTACACAATGATTTTGAGTTATGAGGCTGCTCTACTCAATGTACTGTCCTTGTTTTACTATTCTTGATGTAACTTCTGGTCCCCACAAGAATAGTTAACCCAGCCCATACACACAAGTTCTGAGAGACTGGCAGACAGACGCTTCTATTTAAAAGAGAAAATGTTTGTCAGGCTTCGGTAAATCAAGTTGACAGACAAACATCTTGACATCTAGTTGCAGCAGACGGGTGCCCCATTGATTGATGTTATTCTCAGAACAGGCTTATTTTATTCAGAGATATGCCACAGCCTGTTTGGCCGTGGCACTTGGGAAAGATGTTCTCTCCCTCCCAGGCAAAAAAGAAACAACCAGAGAAGTGTGTCGCCTGCCGTCAAATTCCCCACACTCCAAAAAGGAAGGATAGATAAATGAACAGATGCCAAGGCATGATAGTAAGAGTCAATCCACCATGAACTAGTGCTTAAAAGGCCTCCTTGTCCCACATCTTGGTGTCATCTCATGGTGTCAATATTTCTGGGGTCTCCAAGTACTCGGAAAAGTGTCCGCTCATCCTGAAATGGTTGTTTGTCTCCCCCCTGTGCGTCATTCAAAATCATGACTTTGACAGACCGAACATCTAGGCTGTTCAGGTGGCCTCCGATCCCCCTCCCCTGCCATCCCTCTCGAGAACAGAAACACACTTTTACCCCCCCCCCCCCCCCCCCCCCACCCCAACAGATATGAACACACAGCCTCATCAGTTGGAACCCCCCCCCCCCCTCCCACGTCCTTGAGGGGGAAAACCAGTAACATCTGAAGGACTTCAAAACCACAGAACTTCAACCTCCCCCCCTCCCCTTCTGATGCAACTAGTCCGTCCTCAGAGACATAGAGGGCCGTTTCACAAGTGCAACACTGGCTCCACAGATAGAAACACACCGTTTAATCAATCACCGAAATGTTCCCAGAAAAATACCCACATCTGACATCTCAGCCCGTGTTCTCAAACAGACGGTCTCACACATTTTCACCAGCTACCAACATTCAAAAACAAACAGGCAACATGTTGGTGACATGCATGGTTCCACTATGGTTGTCCCACGGTTCTCACATTTCCCCCCCCACCATTTCCTCCAGTTGTCTTGCGGTTCCCCTTACCCGAGTATGAGGCCTGGTCTGGGAGTGTAGAGAGTAACTGTAGAGTGCTGTCTGGTTTAGGGTCCCCATGATCAACAACATTACTTTACACTCTTACAGTGGATGCTCAGAGGTGGATAGAGACCAAAGTCAATGGCTTGTTTGACACACCCATGCAGGCTGCACATGCACACACACCTTACATGATTACTGGAGGTCCAGTATTTACACAGTGTTATCAGCAGGGCTGTCCCCGACTAAGATTTTCTTTGCTCGACCAAAACTCGACTGAACACTTCTGAAAATAAAACAATTACATTTAGTCATTTAGCAGACACTCTTATCCAGACCGACTAACAGTAGGTACAGGGACATCGCCCCCCATCATTTGACACGGTCTGGAATCAAACCGGTGACCTTTTGATTACTAGCCCTATTCCTTAACCGCTCAGCCACCTGACTCCCTGTCAATTAATTTTTTCTTTCTCTAAATGTCACAATGTTTTTCATCAAACCATTTTGTGTGATGTTAACATGTACATTTTTCAACCCAGCACGTGTTAGCATGCATTAGCGAAGTAGGCCAACTTACGGTTTTCAAGTGGTATGCCTTGATCATTTTCAAAGTTGTACTATGGAATATAAACCGTTGTTGGCAGTGTGCATTCAACATGTTTTGAGTCACCCGGTACTTTGATGAAATGCTTCCATACCACAGATTTCCTTACTATTTTTCCTAAAGGATTAATAACACCAACTGTAGACAAAGTATGGTAGAGTTTGTAGTTTGGCTAACAGCTACAATTGTGTTCGTGTGCCGTGTGCAAAAAAAACAAAACGCAGATTAACGAAAGGGAAAACCGTAACACGTTTAAAAAAAAGCAACAACACGTTTGCTTTATTTTTCTTAATTAATATAATCTACAATTTCTGTAGAACATTTAATTCAGCAATGGTGACAAAAGCGGGAATCAGATCTCACACTGCCATACGGCTGCTCGACAAAAGCCTCTTTTTCGCCGACCAAGAGCACATCGACTGAGTGGGGACAGCCCTAGTTAGCAGTCAACTGTCCCTCAATGAAAAGGTAGCCTTACAGGAGCGAATCCATTGATCGAAGATTAGATTGAAATGAATTTTAGGTTGGCTAGAAACACAGAAAGAGGAGGGTGGGTAGGGTTCCCCATCTTGTTTTCAAAGAAAGTGCCATGAAAAGGAGTGGATCTCAATTTTGCACAAAAAAAAGACGGAATGACCGACTGAGAAACTATAGACTTCCCAGCAACCCTTTAGGGGTGTGTAGGGTGGGGGGCTCAAGAGCCAACGGAATGCAGAGGGCATTGTGGGTGACTGTCGTGGCTCTGGGCCCCACACAGGGCCTCACAATGAGCCCTATAGATAGTATCCCGGCAACCGTCCTCAATACAATTCTGGAGTTGAGGGGGGGATTTTTCTTTTTCCCCTCAAAATAGATGTTTTTGGGAGATGCACAATGAGACGTCCTGTTCAGCTGGTGCACCGAGCTGAGAAACGCAGCAGCTGGCTGACAGACTGAAAGCTGAAAAGAAAACTCCACTGTGTGGACGCGGTATAACAGTTGAAGGCTGACACGGAAACAACAGAAATTACCTCAAACTGAACAGTGGCTGTTTCACTCTGTTAGTCTCCTGTATCTTTCGGTTAGCCTTGGACATGGCCAAACGGTGACTTGAGCAGTTTTTTTTCGGTTACGAAATGAGCTCCCCGAAGAGAAACTGCTCTCTCACACACTCTCTCTCTCTCTCCCGCTCTCCCTTGTCTCTCAACAGATGTAAAGAGAATCAGAGCTCTCACCTTCCGACAGCAGGGGACAGTCTGTGAGTGAGCAGTTACACGGGCGGTCGTTATGACAACAACCTTGACCCAGATCAAAAGTGTGTTTGTGTGTGTGTGTGTGTGTGTGTGTGGCAGAGAGAGAGAGAGACAGAGAAAGAGAGAGTAAGTGAGAAAGTTTGTGTGTGTTTGAGTGTGTAGGAATGCGCAAGTGTGTGTGCGACTGACTTCCGCCTGAGTGCGGATATTATTGATTGGGCTCCTGGGCTCCACTCTTGGCAGCACACAGAGAGGCTGTCTGGCACTGGCTGGTAGGATAGACAGAGAGAAAGAGAGAGCAAACCAGAGAGACAGCATTAGTGGGTTGTCAGATCTAACGGACCTCTCTCCTAATGTAGGTTACAGCAGGGTTACACGCGATGGAGCACTCCAGGGAGGAGCTGTGTGTGTGTCTGTGTGTGTAGGCAGGGGGGAGGCAGCGTTCGAGGCTTACCCTTTGCTGTGGTACAACGGTAGTGCTGAGATAAGGAGAAATGGAAAACCAGAAAAGAACACCACTGTAAACCTGTAAGCCACTCTTAGACCAAGACCTGTCTGATTATATCAGTGTTGTTTGCAGTCTGGCACAACTGTGGTGTGCCACTGCTTCGTTGATCCTTGCAGTGTGTGTGTGTATGTGTGTGCTACTTCCATGCGTGCTGGGACTCGAGTGCCTTTCTGACAAGAAGGGCCAAGACAGTCCCAGGGCTATAATGGCAGGTACTCTCATACAGACAGACACATTCACACAAGAACCAATAAGTGTTAGTCAGCAAATTACCAGAGATACAGAGAGAGGGGTTTAAACAAGGCTTAAGGTTCCTGGACAACAGGAGTCCAGAAGGGGAGAAGATGGAAATTGTGGGCTTGTGTCCATAAAAGGCTGATGTCTAGCCTGGTCTGGCCTGGCCTAGCAAGGCATGGTCTGGTATGGCCTGACAAAGGAAGGGACTATGATGGTAATAGGATTACTAGGAAGAATCCTGCTGGATCAGAGGCCACAAACCCCCCCCGCACTCTAGACAGTAAAACAACACATGCATACGCACACACGTACACACACACAGCAACATGCAGGGTTTACCCCAAACATGTAGGTGGAGGCGCCCTTAGTCGGATGCAGTAGATTTGGGATCAGGGGCGCCATCTGTCCTAACAGCATGTCCTCCAAAGGCCCCAGGACGGCGTATAAGCCAAGAGAGAGAGTCCTAGTTTGGGGACAACAATAGGACTGATGCCCCAGCTCACACACTCCGGCAGCAACACCCTTCAGGTCAACAGTGGATTCAACTGCATTGGAGCACTGTCAAGAGGCCAAGATGGAGGCAGATGTGAACACATTCATATCAGACGTGTGTGTGCATGAGTCAGGCAGCCACGGTCAGACAACTTGGAATTTAGAGCTGATTTACATCATGAGATGACAGAAGCTCTGCTATAGATGGGAGATAGGACATAGAAGACAGAGGACTAGAGATAGGAGATAGGTGATAAAATAGAATACGGAATAGGAGACAGGGGACAGAGAACAGGAGATATGAGAAATGACAGAAACAGAACATAGGAGATAGGGGACAGAACAGGAGATAGGGGACAGAACAGGAGATAGGGGACAGAACAGGAGATATAGGACAGAACAGGAGATAGGGGACAGAACAGGAGATAGAGGATAGGGAGAGAGAGAAAGAGAGAGACATTTACAGAGAGAGAGAAAGTTCCAGAGATCTCTGTGACCAGAGCAAATCAGTCTATGATCTCACAGTGGAGGTCTGACTAAAAAGCCATCAACACACTTTGCCATGATCAAAGTTGCAGAATAAGATCACCCCCCCATGCAATCACACACACACACACACACACACACACACACACACACACACACACACACACACACACACACACACACACACACACACACACACACACACACACACACACACACACACACACAATTGCAAGGATTCAGCTAGACCCATGTCTAATGCACATGATCAAAGGCACACAGAGGTACAGTCAGAGATAGACACACACACACATTACGGCCCCCCCACAGTGAGAAGGAAAATCTGAGGCTGAGGTTTGAGGAATTTTTTGGGGAAAAAACGTATTATGTTCCAAATTATGCTAATGCCTCAGATGCATTAAGATTAAGAAGATTAAGAAGCAGATGCTGTCATTATCTATTTGGCAAACTGTATGATAACTTGATAACAACACACAATTTACATATTATTTATATGTGTGTGTGTGAACAGAAACAGACTAACAGACCTGGGTCAAGTCTTTTACACAGAATCCATTCCTCCTAGCCAGGCTCAAATATTTGTCGAATATTTTTCTATTTGGTCCGCGCCAAAGTTGTAAGCTTTCTCCAAACAGTGTTCCAGTGCGGCGCCACTGCTAGATCCGACACACCCTGACAGAAGCGTGCAGAACTTTCTAGTATCTGTCCAGATTCCTACAGTATGGAGATGTTCTACTCTCCCCACCTGCTTACATTATATATGAGTCATTAGTGACAGTTAACAACACACGTCTGTAAGCTGGGGGCCTGGGGAGATAGAGGAGAAGGAGAGAGAGCGAGATAGAGAGCGAGAGAGAGAAAGAGAGAGAGAGAGAGAGAGAGAGAGAGAGAGAGAGAGAGAGAGAGAGAGAGAGAGAGTGAGATAGAGAGAGAGAGAAAGAGAGAGGGAAGGAAGCTGGTAAACTGTCATTTTTTATTATAGTCCTCAAACTGAGCCTGTGCCACTATCACACACACATAGACACACTTGGAAATGTGCGGAAGTGCATGCATATACACAGATAGGCCACCAGACACTCCTTTATGGATGCACAGAGGGAAGAAAGGGAGAAAAACAGACAAACACCTTGAGGCGTTTGAAGTGGCAGAGCATCCAGTTGGAAAGAGACGAGGCCATGGAGATGTTCACACACACTAACATTGTTCGAAGTAGGGCAGGCTATCTTTCAGTTGAAAAGCCTCCGGCAGTGTCCTCAATCTTTACACAACAAACAACTGACCTATAGCAGAATGACCCCGGTTCCGGGAGTCTGTCACCCGCTCACACTGGCCTGTGTGTGAGAGACGGATGGACGGACAGATGAGAGACAAACTTTTTAAGGTTGGGTAAAGATTTACTCGAATGCTCTACACTTAAACCTTTTATTACTGTTACACACACACACGCACACACACTCCCACTCCTACAGAAAAGTTTCAAAAGGAGAAGAGGACATGCCTCAGCAGCAATGTTGGTTGCCAGGGAGACCAGAGGAGTGGCCTGACATGTGCAGTTAACTCAGGACAAACTGCAGATCCTGGAGAGCTGAGCAATAGAAAAAAGAAAAAGAAAGAAAGAGAGGGGGAAAGAGAAATTGAAAGAAAGAGAGACAGAGAGACTGAGAGAGAGAGGGACAGAGAGAGGGAGAGTGTGTAAAGCGAGAAAGAAAGAGAGTCCTTTCATTGACTCAGCTCTGTGTGACACAGGAACTCCAGACAGTCTGTTAAAGTCCCTGACAACATCCAGCTATGTATACTGAGCTGTGAGTGAAGCCATCTTAAAGCACTAGAGATTGCAGCTCTGCAGTTTCAGTGGTCAACATAAGCGTCGTCAACATCGAAAATGTCTTGTTGGTGGAAGAGAGTGAGCTATGACTGCGATCCATCCTTTGTGGGCAGATAGCTAGCTAGCTACAGTACTTCAGGCTAGCTGTGACTAACAGGCTCAGTGACTGACTCGGAAAAAATGAAAACCTTCAACCAGACACCTGCTCTTTTCACACCCGTGTGCACACTGACTTAAACACACTAGCTCTCTGGTGCTCTCTCACACGTTTGCTCACACACACACACACACACACACAGACACACACATACATACAAACACATGAAAGCATGCACATACGGAAACACACACACACACACACAGCAGTCGTGATTGAGGTGCAGTGAGTGGTAGTGAGTGACAGCAGTGGTGAAATGAGAGGAGATGAGATCTGTCCTGAAGATGTTGCCGGATGTTTTTTTGTGCCATCCTGGGACAGGGCCGGCGGTGAGGAGGTGGCGTTTGGGGGGAGGTTATAGTTATTTAATGGTGGTGGCAGTGGTGGTGGGCGTGGGGGTGACTGGGGAAGGATTAGGTGTGGGAGGAGATGGAGAGATAAGAGGACTGTCAAGGTAAATAAACCAAGTGATGAAAAGAGCTGATACAGCCTGTGGGGGAGGACTGGGGGAGCTGTGGGAACTGGAGGACTGGGGGAGGTGCGAGAGCTGGAGGACTGGGGGAGCTGGAGGACTGGTGGAGTTGTGGGAACCGGAGGACTTGGGGAGGTGGGGAAGCTGGAGGACTGGGGAAGCTGGAGGACTGGGGGAGCTGGAGGACTAGGGAAGCTGGAGGACTGGGGGAGCTGGAGGACTGGGGGAGCTGGAGGACTGGGGGAGCTGGAGGACTGGGGGAGCTGGAGGACTGGGGGAGCTGTGGGAGCTGGAGGACTGGGGGAGCTGGAGGACTGGGGGAGCTGTGGGAGCTGGAGGACTGGGGGAGCTGGAGGACTGGGGGAGCTGGAGGACTGGGGGAGCTGTGGGAGCTGGAGGACTGGGGGAGCTGGAGGACTGGGGGAGCTGGAGGACTGGGGGAGCTGTGGGAGCTGGAGGACTGGGGGAGCTGGAGGACTGGGGAAGCTGGAGGACTGGGGGAGCTGTGGGAGCTGGAGGACTGGGGAAGCTGGAGGACTGGGGAAGCTGGAGGACTGGGGGAGCTGTGGGAGCTGGAGGACTGGGGGAGCTGGAGGACTGGGGGAGCTGGAGGACTGGGGGAGCTGTGGGAGCTGGAGGACTGGGGGAGCTGGAGGACTGGGGGAGCTGGAGGACTGGGGGAGCTGTGGGAGCTGGAGGACTGGGGGAGCTGGAGGACTGGGGGAGCTGGAGGACTGGGGGAGCTGTGGGAGCTGGAGGACTGGGGGAGCTGGAGGACTGGGGGAGCTGGAGGACTGGGGGAGCTGGAGGACTGGGGGAGCTGGAGGACTGGGGGAACTGGAGGACTGGGGGAGCTGTGGGAGCTAGAGGACTGGGGGAAGGACAAATGGATAAGAGGGGCGATCCAGGCTTGGACATGGGTTGGTAGTGGCTCTGTGCTGTCCAGTTAACAGACCTGGCAGCCTATATGTCTGTCTCCCTGTCTGCCTGCTTGTCTACCTGTCTGTCTACCCATCTACCTATCTGTCTGTCTGTCTGTCTGGTTATCTATGTGGAAAAAGACCTGCTGTCTACCATTACATTTTACAAAGAGAGAGGGAATCATTTAACTCTACCTAACGGACATTAAAAAAACATTATAGAGAGAGAGAGAGGAGAGGGAGAGAACAATGCTCTGATTGAGTCTCTACCGTCGACCCTATAAGAGGGAGTTAGTATGCAAGTCAAAGTTGGAGTCAGAGTGAGCCCCGTTGAGTGCTGAGAACAGGGGGAGGAAGGGCCAGGACAACAAGGCCAGTGGGCAGAGTGGAGTTAACCCCTTCACATCCACCCTGGGGCAGGGGGGGGGGGGGTCTGAGACTGCACCAGCAGACACATGTAGGCCACCAGGCTCCGGTACATCTGTTCACACACAACCTTCTTGTCAACAAAACAACCGAGACAATGCACCAATTAAGTGTTTTCTTTAACCCACTCCCCAGAGCCCGCCCTCCCTTTTGTGACCTCCATCCCCCTCAAAGCCCATAACCCAGCCCTCCCCCCCATCCCCCCATCACCACAGATCAGTAACACCCCCAGGGAGAGTGTAGCTCTGCTCCCATTTAAACGACTGTTATTCAACTCAAGTGTGTGTATTTCTGTGTGTAAATCCCTGGAGGGTGTGTGCGTAAATGTGTGCGTATATGTGTGCGTGTGTGTGTGGGGGAGGTATTGATAATTGTTGCAGTGCAAACGTGGGCCATAATGCCATACCCAACACATATGTTTGTGTCTAACATGATCACTGGCTTTAATTGATCATGTAATGTCATGACATGCCATGTGATGCAGGGCTGAACACACATAGTCCTAAAATACAATACCTACAATTATTGGATAACACACACACAGGACAACAAACATGCTCACAACACACACAGAGTGTGAAAACACACACCGACACACTCACAGATACTGAGAGGACACGCACAGTTGCTATTAGTACTGAATCTGGATAGCTGGGTTAGTGTGTTTGTGTGTTAAACAGACCATTTATGTCACTACAGAGGCAGTGATTATGGTGTTAGCTGCAACCTGTGTGTGTGTGTGTTGGGGGGGTGCCCTTCAAAGATGGTTAAGTTTAGACGTGCTTCGATGCCAGTGGTGAGAACAAAAAAACCTAAGATCTTGGCATCATTAGACATAAGCAGCTTTTCCCCTACAGAGAGAAGGGGGAGGTTAGAAGGAGATAGAGAGGGAGATATGAGATGGAGAGCTAAGATGGGGCTAAGATGGAGGCGGGGTGACAGAAGAGAGGGATGGGCTTCTTTCAGAGTCAGCAGGTTGGCTGGGTCGGCTGCAGGGGAACAGCTGTCGCTACGGTGATGAAATGAGTCTGATGAAGTCTACTGAGTGAACTTAACTATGTATATGACTTGATGCTGTCCAGACTGGACATACACACACTCACTGGGCATACACAGTAAACACATAAACACATACACGTACATATATACGGTTGTTTAAAAGGAAACAGATCTCAACTGTGTGACATTTTGGCAGAGAGGATTTAGAGGCGGCAAAAGGCTCAGCTGTTTTCAGATGCCTCTGGGAGAAGAATTTAGGAGGTGTAATTCCTTTAGTTTTTCTGTCAATATTTGTTTGTTTGTTTGTTTGACATCCCATATGTCACTGATCCATCCACGTCTAAGCCCTTAGCAGCCTTAGTCTGTGTGTGTGTCTCACTGACACACACACGCACCGCGGCACAACCACAACAAAACTATCAGCATGCATACACAGAGGAGGTGACAGCAAGGTAGAGAGTTTGTCTCTCCATCTGTCATCTGCAGCACGCACCCACCTTCCTTCACAGCCCCCCCCCCCCACGCCAACTGCTCCTCGACTCGGGCCCCACCCCCACCCCATCCTCTCCTCTAGGCACCGCCTCTCCTCTGACACAGACAGGCGGACAGGGAGATGAGCAGACCCACACAAAGACAGGGAGACGGGCAGGTGGGTAAACAGGCGGACAGCCCTCCACCTCCTAGCACCCCCACACCTGTTTTCACGCCTGGACAGACACCGAGGACCGGGCTGGACTGAGCAGAGCTATTTTTAGAAGGAGAAGAGTGTGGGGGAGCACAGCAAAACAGCAGGGGGTGAATAGGGGATGGTGGAGGGTTGAAATATATGGACATGAATAAATATTGGGTTGGGGAATCCTTCTGGAGATGCTGACGATCTGAAAATAGCCCCGCTAAAGTGGGAGCCAGACTGTGAGGGAAAGAGAGAAACAGAAAGAGCTAGAGTGTGTTGTGTGAGAGTGTGTGTGTTGGTCGTGTGAGAAAGAGAGTGCAACAGTAATATTTCCCCCAAGGGCGAACAGACAGATATAGCTGTCTGGGGGCAGTGAGCTGTGAATGCCTCAGTCCAGTCCTTGATCAGACAGACTTGGTGAAAGGTTTACTGAAGCTATTATCATACAGAAATGGAGCAGCGCACATATGCGCACATGCACCCATGTATGTACTGGTTCACAAGTACACAAATGCACAGAAACACACACATAAACACACACACAGACAGATATTCTTTTTCCTTCTTCATTTATTTTTCTTTGCCCCTGGGGCGACCGCTATTCCAGCTCAGAATGTCTCCACAGGAAAGTCTCAACCAGAAAGGCCTCTTTTCATCCCATCTCAGCTTGACCTGCAGGTGTGTGTGTGTGTGTGTATGTGTGTGTAACTGCTTAGGCTATGGCTTGCTGGGCTCAAACAGTGTTTTCCTCCCATCTCTCCCAACATCACCATCTCTATAGAGATTATCTATCTGCTCTGCCTTCTTTCATCCATCCTTCTCCTCTCCTCTTATCTCTCTCTCTCTCTTTCCTATCCACCTCATCTCTTCTGCTTTCATCCCCCCTTAGTCTTTCTCTCCCTTCCTCACGGTCACTGTAATCTGAATGAAAGTGCTTATCTCAATCTCTCCATGGGCAGAGAACGAGCATCAGTCAACAACCGTTATTGGCAATATAAAGAAGGCCTGTCAGGCAGGCCCAGTTCAAATCAAAGAGAGAGAGGGAGAGAGAGGGAGAGAGAGAGAGAGAGAGAGAGAGAGAGAGAGAGAGAGGGAGAGGGAGAGAGGGGGGGAGAGAGAGAGAGAGAGAGAGACAACCTCCTGGCAGTCAATAGTCATTTAGCTGGGAGCTAATTACTTGAAATCTGCCATTGACTACATCTCTGACCCCATCAAAAGCTCCTAGAGTGGCCCGTGGACTGATCAGAACGCTGGCAGTCCCACTTCCTGTGCCACTTCCTGTGCCACTTCCTGTGCCACGCCAAGATGTAGGTCACGTCTCCGCAGGCTCTTAAACACATAAACCACATGCCCCACACCTCGTCTTCACTTCTTTGGGACTTGATGTAGCTAGCCACTCTCGTTCCGCAAAGGACTATACGTAGTAATAACTAATATTAGTAATAGTATTACAGACTCGAGTAATAGAGAGTGATCGTAATCACTCTCAATAATGAGCTATCCGAAACCTGAATAGTTGCTGCCTTGCTCTTAGGGTCATGGATTCAGTGCAGTTAAGGGAAGAGAGCTATACTTAGTACCAGCCCTTTTGTAATGCTAACAACGGCTTGGTCTAATACATGAGAAACACATGAAGTGCATCAATAATTGACAGTTTTTATGTTTTATGTTAGTCCCATAGACAAGACTGTGAATATGATTTCCAGATCGAGCTTGATGGTAGGCCACTACCATTCACTGAAGTTACTCCATCGGAAAAAATACACAGGCACACACACACGTGCGCACACACACACACACAACTGCAGTTCCATAAAGACAATTCCCATAGGTTGAGCAAAGCCATAACTTATCAAAGCCATTCATTATTGAGATATAACCAGCCAGCTACTGTATTTTGCTGTCAGGAGAGCTTAGGCACAAAATCAGAAGCAAAAGCAGTACCAACTCTCAGAAACATGTGCAGGCACGCACACACACGCGTACATCCACACCCCATTCCAACACACATACACACACACACAGACGTGACCTTATCACACATTTGGGCATGGAAACACACAACCTAGCCACACGCCACCCCAACACACTTTTAAATGACACATTTTAAACAGATATACAGGGGAGTCAGAGACAGTTGTTGACAGTGGTTGACTTGCAGAGGAGTATTCCATTGAGAAATGGGCACAGTTACAAAGCAATTAGCCCCCCTCTCAACCCTTGCACCCCTCCTCAGCTTCTAATTATAACCGAACGGAATCCACCACCCCCCACCACCAGCAGTAATCAAAAAATAAATGCATGGCATGTTTGCCTGCCTTTCTGTCTCTCTACCTCCGTGCTTGTCTATTTATCTGTCAACCTGGCTGCCAACCTCTCACTGTTTACCTTCCTGACCGTCTGTCGGTCTACCTGTCTACCTTCCAGACCGTCTGTCTTTCTACCTGTCTACCTTCCTGACCGTCTGTCTGTCTACCTTCCTGACAGTCTGTCTGTCTACCTTCCTGACCATCTGCCTATCTACCTCCCTGCATTCCTGTCTCTGTGGCTGTCTTTCGCAGCCTGACGGCCTGTCTGTCAGTCTTGTCTGTCTGTCTCCCTGCCTGCATGCCCATATGTGTCTACCTGCCTGCCTGCCTGCTTGCCTGTCTGTCTACCATCCTCCCTCGCTGTCTTGCTGTCTATCTGGGACTTGGTGGCTTCCCTCACTTGAGTGGACGTAGGGGAACAGGAGGGAGGGAGGGGTGTTTTTGCAGATGGTTTAACACTGGCTGAGTTAGTTCACGCCACTGAGCAAACATGATTAAGAGGGGGGCAGAGAGGAAGAAAGAGAAGAGACAGGGAGAGGGGGCGATGGAGGGAAAAGAATGAAAGCTTCTTCCCAACTGTTTTATTTGAGCATTATGTTTTCATTGTACATGTCATACTGTCGTGTCCTTAAAGTAGACCTACAGTTCCACATTTTACATAACAACAGTCAGTTGATATGTAAAATGGCTACGGACTGAATTTTGTATAAAAACACTTACGCCGCCACCACCCCCCAACCCCACATCCCTCCACACACACACCCCCAAACACACACACATTTTGGTGCTTTTTTGTTCTACGGGCCCACTTATTCACAGGTTGATTAAGTAGTGCAAAATATCCCCTCTCCCTCAAATAAAGCTCCTCGAGGGATCCCATTTATCCACTTAACACAGAGATGTCAGCAAGCTGCCTCTCTGACACAAACACACACGCACACAACACACACACACACACACAATAACCCACTTCTTACTAAAACAGAATACGTCCAAAGACCACATCCTCCGTTGTTCAAAAAACACCCACTGACCAATAATCCTGGAGACAGTTTTACAGTAAGTGCAGTTAAATAATGAGAGAGAGAGAGAGAGAGAGAGAGAGAGAGAGAGAGAGAGAGAGAGAGAGAGCAAGAACAATAACGAGAGTGTTACAGAATTTTAAGTAGAAAGGAAATATCAATTCCTTCCAGTCACTTAGAAATTCCCTAAAAGTCTCCGGGGTGATTTCTCTGGGGTATGCAGGGTGTTAGAGAAGGCTTGAGTCACAACGGTGTCATGTCTCAACCTAACCAGTGACACACTTAGATGAGAGACTTTCATCTCATTGGACATTTTCACTGATGCGTGATGTCCAATGCACTTGCAATGTACTCCACTAGGGTGGCTGTATACCGAGGAGGATGAATGAGAGAGTGGGAAGGTAAGGAATATTTTGAACATGGGTCAGGTGGAAGGACAATACAGTGGATAACAGTGGAAGGGAAATAGAGGAGAGGGGAATAAGAGAGAGAGGGAGGGAGGGAGGGAGGGAGGGAGGGAGGGAGGGAGGGAGGGAGGGAGGGAGGAAAAGAAGGAGAGGGATAGAGAAAAAGAAGGGAGCAAAAAGAGAATCAAATGAACAAAAGAAGAGAGTCAAAGAGAAAGAGAGAGAGAACCAATAAAGCTGATCGGCTGAGACAGGGCTGATTTGTGGTCACCTCTTGTCAACTCCAAGAGTGCAGTTCATCCGAGCGCAATGATCAGAGCAAAGAATAAAAACACGAACATCCTCAAAACCCTTACACAAACTCTCTCACACACAACTACACGCGTGCTGAAATGCAATCCTGCTTACACACTAACCCTTCCCTGAAAAACACACAATCATGTTGAGGTGGCTTCGGGTAAGGTGTGTATGCACACTTTATTTCCCACCACTCTCTCTTCAAACTCCCCCTATTCTCTCTCTTATTCCCCCCACCTTCCCATCTCTCTCTCTCTCTCTCTCTCTCTCTCTCTCTCTCTCTCTCTCTCTCTCATTTCCCAAAAATCCACACACCCCATCTCCCTTTACGTCAGTGTATTCCCATGTTTGCTTTGTTGTCCAATAAATGGCTCCTTGTGAATGAAGATGGTAAACTTCCCTGAGCAGTAGTGTTTGTGCTGTGTGTCTAATTGCAGCATAGGACAAGGCAGTATTATTCAGGTGTGTATCGGCACGTAGAAAGATATCAACCCTGAGAGGAACTAACTGCAGACAGTACAGAGCACACTGTGCGAGCAGAAAACATTGTGGCTCACTCAAGAGGTAAAACTGTGCTCTCCCGCTTAACGAAGTATAAGCAAAAGCACTGTCCCCAATTGCAGTGTGTGGAGGATGTACGTGTGCGTGTGGGTGCAGACGTTGAAAGACAAAGAAAAGTGTGTCCGAGTTTTCGAGTGGTTTCTTATTCTACAAGGCTCAGCCTCATCTGTGTGTGGTAGTGTCTAAAACTTACCCTGATTCTCCTCATGGCCGCCACAATCTCCATCCGACTATTGGGCCTGGGCACGTCCAGACTTCCCACATACTGCATCATCATAAACACACATGATTAGTCACACACGAGTTACAACACGCGCACACACATACTGTAGTCACTGCTACTCAAATGTATACATGTCGCATATTATAATCACGTTGAGGAGACAACTAACTAACATTATCACACAACATTGGCAACAATCAGTGGGAAAATTTAAAAAACATCACATTATCGGTAGCCGCATTATTAATAACCTATATATTCCGAGGTCAATCACCCATGTGACTGAAACTGTGACGTTCTAAACATTGTCATTGGTCTTACATGCTGGTATAAACAGTAACTACTGTTAAGGTGTAAATATAGCAACGTTTTTCCCTCTGTTTTAAGTAGGCTAACAAACACAGTTTGTGTAGAATCGGTTATGGAGGGAAATGTTTTCAAATTACTTCCTCTCCATGTTAACAATGTTATGATAGCCTACCTTATAATGTATCAGTTAATAATATGCAGTAATGCACCTGTCCAGCAAAAGAAAAAGTAGCCTACATTTGAGCACTACATGAGACATTTAATCCGGATCTCATCCATGGCAACCACCGAAGGGTCGGTTATCTTAAGCGGGAAATGGCAGAATAAACACGGAGTTTATGTCTACCAAACCGTAAAAGATAATTTCCTATAGCCTAGTCACCTTGGCTTGAAAATTTATCCCGTGCTGGTATGCCTCTTCGTTATGAAGGGGGACTCGCGAGTCCGCCACATCATCCACCAGGTTGTACCTGTTCCGCGCGGGCATTCTCGAATAGTATCAAGCCAGACTTCTGTCCAGAGGCAAAGAACACCGGAGATCGATGTTAACGTGAACGGGAACACATGTTGGAAAGCATAACCGCGGACCCACTATGAATCTACCGAATACTAGAGATACCGCTCCGCTGAGATTGATTCCATTGTGACAACTGAAAGAAGCGCGCTTTCAAAGCCCCGGATCCCGACTTCAAAAAGACCGATTTGTGCGCCTCTTTTTGCTTTTCCGAACAGCTACAAGCTCCTTAATTCCTAATATTTTGTCGAAGGTCTACAGGTTCTTTAATTTTAGGAATATATTCTACCTGTCACCACTTAAGCTATCGGACGTTCAACTTATCTCTCGCTCTAAAATAATTTTAACACTGCAGGTGGATGAGGTTTGCTGACGGTGTTTTTGAATAACGCAAACCCCACTCCTCTAAGCGACTCTCAAGAGCAAAGTCCCAAATCATGACGTAAACCAGTCTTCTGGGAAAACGTTGCCAAATGGGCTACCCACTGAACCATGAGGTAATCGAGTAGGCTACACCCCTCCCTCCCTTACCCCATCATTGTCACCAACTGCACATGCAGAGTCTACAAGGCCCTCGGGACAATTTGACTTTCCAGTCCAATGGTTGATTTCAATACTGTTATGACTTTTGAAGGCTGAACTACTGACATTCCGTTAGGAATCACACTACACTTCCAGTTCTAACCAAAAACGGATTTATACTTGCTTTCTAAGACATGGAGTAGGCCTGAAAAAGGCTGCAGTGTAAGTAGCTACAGGAGGCTATTGTACTGTATTACTACTTAAGTCCCGCAATGTGATCGAATTTTTCTACATTTGTTCCCAAATACGATCACAGAAAATTATACAGCCATACATTGCATATCAGCGTTTTGGACTGTCGAAAGTATCTGGGGTGATTCGATGGCATCATGGCAATGAGGCTTATGGGGACAGAGTGGAGAGGCCCTCGTACAAGTGTAGTTGCCCTTTGGCAGGGTAATCTCTGAAACAGGTCCATCCTGCCTTCTGCTGGCCAAACAGAGAAATGCATGTGTAATCTAACATGATCACCTTGGTTAACATAAGAGGCTCAGGTTCAAGTATGTCAAATAGGTTAGCAAAACATTGATCTGCGTTCTCATTTAGAGAAGTAAATTCGATGCACGTCGTAAAGCTATTTATTTAATAGGTTTTTGCCAATGTAATCCATTATGTGTAATTGCTCGACGTGTAGCACTGTGCGCCTAGCACTGTTCTGTACCTCGAAGGCTTCCGTCGGTTTGTTTGACAACGGCACCAAAACAGTTAGGGGCGCAGAAGCTAGCCTACTGCTTGGACATTAACCGACTGCTCCAGACTACGGCACTGCCCTGACAGCTGCTGCACGCTGGTCCTCCCCGGTCTTGTCATCCGATATTCAATTCTCTCTTTGGAGATGACTGTAAAACAGGAATTGTAAAGTCGGTTAGTAATTTGAGGACGTTTTATTGGATGCCACAAAACAGAGCATTTTGTTGTGAACAGAAGATCAGTCATGCTCTGTCAGGATGCTATCCTGCGTTAGCTATGCTAATTGGCGAACAATGTAATTGTCAATTACTGCCAATTTGCTGTGAGTCTGTGCTAGTAGATTAAACACGTGTTGGGAGTAACGGTAATGTTTGTCTAGCTATGCTGACAGGTCACTGACATTCACTGGCAATGGCAATGCATTGTTTATGGGGTAGAGCTAGAGGCACTGTTAATTGAAACAAACGGAAAGACTAGCTAACTAGCTAATGTCAGCTGTGTAATGACATGGACGAGGTGATCTAGCGATGCTTAATATTATTTACCATTGCAAGCAGTTGTCGCCTAACTGGGCAGTGTGGTGTAGCAGAGCCCTGCCCAGTCGCATAGATCTGTATAATGAGTGATCATTATGTCAAAGCCAAGGTTCAGCTTGAGCAGATGAAGTCATCCGGCGAAGATGCGGAAAAAGAGCCTGGTAGTGGGGCTGAGGACGGGGAGGAAGAAATGCCTGCGGAGGCATCCCCGCCTGCATCTGTCTCACCCATCCTGCCGAGCAACACCACCACCACCACTGGTCGGAATGCATCAAAAACCTCCGTTAGTAGCAGGAATCGGAGTAAAAGCAGAGGCAAATTGGCGAAAGACGATAAAAACACATGCTGTAAACAGGATCCCGACATTGCCTTGCACGGATCGAAAGTACCTGCCAACGCCGGGAGGATTCTAAACCGAATTGGTCATGACCATACGCTTCAAATAAAAGGTACTGGTAAGGTTCTGCAAGGAAAGACGGAAAGCAACGGTAACGTCGGGCCCAACCATCAAATAAAAGACGTCAAAGAAGATGGTAACAAAGTTGCCACTAAGAGGAAACCTGTCACCGTGGACACATCTAAAGCCAAAACATCGCTGGAGGCACTGAAGCTAAGCATTAAGCAGCTAAAATGGAAAGAGGTAACAATACTGGGTTTTGCCAACATAAATGCTGACATATCTCTCTGTCACTCCTCAAACTAACATACAGTACAGGCCTCTGTGACAATGGGATATCCCTTAGATTTTATGTTTGCCAAAGATACAGATATGTTATTTCATCGGCAGATAACTGCATCCAATATTTAAATGTAACTTAGGCTAATTGCTAGATCATGAAAAGGCCTACATTGAAAGTGTAGCTCGGAGAGCTACTTTAATTAAAAGGGCATTATTTTACGAGTAACATTTAGGCCTTAATAATATACCTACTATCATATCCTTGGGCTTTCATGGATAATAGCAAAGGTTAAGGTGTGGATTGACAGCGTCCAAACAATTAAAGGAGTACACAGTCCCTTATAACCCTGTCACTTGAACCTGACAACTCACTGTCGCGTGGATAAAGTAACAGCTGCGTTGCGTTCGGCCAGCTGAAAGTTTGTTCTAAACGGAGAGCCATGCCCTTAATACATTTATGAGATGGCTAATTGATATGGCTAGCCCTCACTTCGGAAGGCGGGCACCGTCTGTTCGGCACCACACGCTGAAGGATGGGCAGCTAATACCTCCCATCTATTATTGGGCTCTCTATTCCATTATAAATGACTAGCAGCTCAGTGTAAAGCATTTGGACCACTTAGGGAAAGACATTCTTCACTGAGAACTCACTGCCATATTTGAATTCATTATTGAACTTCTTCTTAAGAGAAGTTATGGAGGTGGCGGGCTGTCTCTGAAGCCCTGTTCCCCCAGCTGTACCTCCAAGACAAGGAGAGCTGTGGATCCTATTGATAAAGATCTTTCAGTGGTGCTGAAAGTTCAGAAAGCCCATTAGGCTATTAGCTGCTCTGTGACTGTGACCGTAAGTGTATTAGACCCACTGGCACAGTTGCCAATGTGAAGGCGAAATGATTGTAATTCTGTAACGATGATGTCATAGAGATGACTCTCAGATTCCTGCCTGTACCGTACCGACTGGTGGGCAATGTAGAGTGTTGGGTCTCATCTTTCACAGTGTTAAGCTGTGTTGGACGTGCAGTTTGGGACCCGCCTCTCTTCATACGTTTAGACAGAGCTCTTACCGTACTTGAATCCACGAAGCAGAGCTAGCTATCCTTTCATATTCATCACAGTGCAATGATTACTTATAAGCATGAGTCTTTCTATCTTTTTCCAGTTGGCTTCCTACCTTCCCATGTATTCATTTAGCAGACACATTTGTCCAAAGTAACATACAAAAACTGCTTGAGATTGCAGCAAATAATCAGCCACTGGAATTGCACAGGTCTGGGGAAGTACAGCGGTTAGTGCCAATGAACAGTCTGTATTTTACGAGACACGGTGCAATAAACGTCATGACGGCGACATCATCTTTCTTCCTGACACAGACCAGCCCAGCGTGGCGTTTAGAGTGACCCTTCTCCCAGCCTCACATCGCTGCTCATCTTAGTGCTCTCCTTTTTTGGTTTCTGTGGCCAGCCTTACTCTATCGTCCTCAAGCACTCCCCAGCTCGGTTGTTTTGCTGACTGTGTCGTTTTGATGGCACAGTAGTTTTAAGGCCAAGAATTTTGCCAGCTGACTTTCAGCATATGGCCTTCTCTCACTTAAAGGGGAAATGATTAGACGTAATCCCTCATAATCCGATAGATTTAAAGTCCCCACTGGGGTGGAGGAAAGGGGCAGTTTGAGATTTTGAGCCATTCGTTTGATAGAGAGAATAGTGTACTTGTAATTTGGATCTGACAGATTACCTTTCTAACTATTCCACTCAGTAAGTGGACTGAGAGACGCGAATAGCCCTAACACAGCAGATATAACATAAAAAGTAAGTGTGTGTGTGTGTGTGTGTGCGCGCGCGCACGTGACCATTCGTCAAATAAACTAGGGTATGTGTGGATAGAAGCAGTGAGCTGTTGGGCCATGCACACACACCCATGCACAAACCCATGTACACACACACACTTATATCCTATAAAAAACCTTTTGTCTAACCCCCCGGGTCCTGTTCTTAGTGAAACAACAGGCTTATAGAACAGATAAGGCATTTACTGTTGACCAATGGATGGTTATCAAACAGTGAGTCTCATGGTGGGTGGGGTGGGTATGGTGGGGTGGGTATTGGGGGGTTGGTGGTGGTGGGTGCCGGCCTGCCAAGTCCTGGCCAGGCTCCTTTATGTCGGGGGGCTGTGTGCCAGCTCTGATGGCGAGGCATTAGAGATGACCTCATCCTCCTCCTCCACTGGACGGAGCTGGAACTAGAACGGTCCATTATTCTCTCAATCAAAGCACAAGTGGCCCAAAATGTGTGTTGTGTGTGTGTGTGTGTGTGTGTGTGTGAGTACGTGAATGTAATGTAGTGATGAGCCAATGGCTACTGTAGAACAGGATGTTCCCAACACCATCATTGGGCTATTTTGGTGGCTCCTCCCCTAGATACAGACAAAATTAATGTGGCCTATATCCGATGTGATCAGATTAAGGCACAGTAGAGAAAGTAAAGGGATGCTTTGTTGTATTTATAGCCGGACTTGTCCGTCATGCAGGCCACGCCAATCTTTCTCACGCACACGCACACACACACACACAGGAGTACCTACTCGCATGCGAACACACACAAAGCTCTCCTTGTCCTACAGCCTTTCTTTCACCGTCTGGTTACACACACACACACACACACACACAATCAAACACCCATGACTTGTCAAGTTGGGAAAAGTTTGGCCGGCTTGGCTGGGACTGGTGCAGTGCTGACTGACTGGACTGGGCTAGGGAAAGCTGAGCTGTTTATTGGGGCTGAGATCTGGGTGTGCTTGGGTCATGACTATTACCTTCTTGGGTAATAGTTATGAGTGGATAGGGTTTACAGAGAATTCATTACACCCTCGGTTTCACAGGTTAACGGACATATCTGTCGGAAGATACGTATTGTCAGCCAGATTTAGCACTCAACAGATATATCTATATAGGCACAAATGTTAACAAAAAGTTGTGGCCAATTACCACTAAATAATTATGTAATAATCTGTTGGTAAACAAAATATCTAAATGGGTAACGCACCCCCAAAAATATTTTTGTTTGCCTCTAGTCCTCTTGAGTCATGCTGAGGTGTGTGTGTGTGTGTACAGGTGCGTGTGTTATAATATCAGGTGTGTTGGTCCATGGCTCGCAGGGTGGAGCTAATCCTGCCATGGTATCTCGGTTTAGTGGAGGAGCGACCCTTCAATGAACCCAGCTTACCAGACTTGAACTAACTGGGATAACTAGACCCATGACATCCCAGATTCTGCTGATCTTCTCATAGGCTAGGTATCTGCTTTTTGTGGACATCATTTGAACTACACAGTAGTTGCAATTAACCATGCCTTCATCTTCCAGTAGGATTCGCTGATTTTAGTGTGCGTTCGCAGTCTTGTTTTTTTTGTTTACAAAAATGTGTACAATGTGTTTATATCTTTCCCCTCTCCCCAGTTTCCCCTAGGTAGAAGGACAGCCTGTGATATCTACTGGCATGGTGTCTCCTTCCATGACAACGACAACATTGTCTCTGGTCAGGTCAACAAGTTCCCAGGTAATTGCCTCCTCCCGAGCTCTTAAAACGTGAACCACCGAACTGGCACAAGTCATATAACGTGACATTGCACACGCTCCTAATATGCACACACCTGTCCATCCTGAGGTTGCGTGCATGCCGGTTGTTTAGGGTGCCATGTGTCACTGAGCTGGGCTCGTTATGGTGAGGCTAATACAGTAGTTAGCGCTGTCCTGCTTGGCCACAATAATAACCTGAGGAGAGATTATTGTATTAGTGTGAGGAGCTGGAGTTTAGAGCACCTCAACCCACTGGTGCCAGCCTTTTGACATTACACCCGCACTGCTCCACCTGGGTATCCCTCCGCCTCAGGCCGCAGTGGTCTGCCTGTACAATATAGCACAGTACGCGCCACTACCCCGACTTTGTTTCCCTCCTACAACTCTAGATCAGAAAGCTCTCCGCCTGCCTTCCTGCCTGCTCGACTGACTGTCAGACTGTCTTATGTGTGTGTGTGCCTGTGTGTCTCTCTACTGTGGGTCCACGACTGCCTTGTTTACGTGTCCGTGTGTGCCTTTCCTGCCTGTCTTGACCGACTGACGGACTGACTGTCAGACTGTCTCCTCATCCAATGTGCGCGCCCACCTCTCCCTGCTCTCGTCTCCAGGCATGATTGAGATGCTGAGGAAGATCAACCTGAGCAGGGCTGTGAGGACCATGCAGGAGCTCTTCCCTGAAGAGTACAACTTCTATCCTCGCTCCTGGATCCTGCCCGAGGAGTTCCAGCAGTTCTCCACACAGGTACATGCAACCCAAAATAAGACACCAGTTAGGTAACTCCAGTTAGGTCACAGCGCCCAGAGACACCCAGCCAGACAGACTCAGGCTGGATAGGAAAGTCCAGGCCTGTGCTTTCATAATATAGGATGGTCACTCGACGCGTATCAGTTTCCGTGGGACATGATGCAAACCAAAACAACGAGATGGAACCCATTCATCTGTGTTGAGCTGTTACCCTGACTGCCATTTGTCAAACTGTTTAAGTCTCATCCCTGGCTCCTTTCCTCTCTGGATTGCCTCCAAACCGCAAGAAAACCTTCAGCCCAAAGCGCTTAATACTATTCTTAGCTTCCCAACGGCATGTTCCTGCTCTGGGTCTAATTGCTGCTCCAGTGGGGGGACAGTGGTGAGAGGGCAAACATTTCCCCGCAGTACAGCGTCTATCCTGTGCATCCTCACAGGCTTGCACATGGGATTTGAAAAACCCTTTCGGTTAATGGCCCAGGCCTAATTGGGGTTGGACTTTCATACATCTAGAGCCTTCTTGTACTAGAGACGTCTGTACGCTGGCCAAGACGCACAGCTCAGCATTTGTCCGTGGTGGTGGGGATCCAGTGGTCAGTGGCTGCGGACGTAAACGACACGGACAGTCCTGAGGCTCGCTAGCAGCTAAGCAGTTTAAGGAGCAGAGCAGATCAGCTGCTAATAGAGAACGACAAGCTCTCGAACGCACCCCTGCTGAGCCGCCTGGTGACGAGGCCGAGCCAGAGGAGCACAGCTGCTGGGCACCAGCCGTGGTTTTATCGCGCACGCACGCACGAACACACATCGGCTCTACTGCAGCATGACCCGCGTGGCTAATTTTAGACCCTAAGCAACAGTCAGGTGTCAGGGGTCCAGCTGGAGTCATGGTACAAGATCTTGGCATGTGGATGGTAACCTTGTGGGTTCAGGTGTGGAGACAGCCCATTAGCCCAGGGTGACACGCCCCTCGTGAGCTTTTAATGTGAAATATGTGCTGACCGTTGAAAAGCGTAAAGGCTACCGTGTAAATCGAGGGGTTTGATTGTTTGCATGAGAATGAGCAGCCCTTTTTCCTCACAGCAATACAAAGTTGGCAGAACGCTGGTAAAACCTCTGACAAACTGTTACAGCTGTTTATAGGCAGAGGGGGGCGCCAGCGTTCTTCATACTGGCTGGACAGTTCCCCTCTCTGATCTAGAGTAACCTCATATTATACAAGGACCTTAGCAAAGTCCTCTCGGAATAGTTCCAGAAAGGATTGGTCGAGTGAGGGGGGTGAGGGGTGGAACCTGTAATGTTTGGCTTGTGTACCAGCCTTCTCAAGTTGTGCTCCCGAAATGGTGTGCTTCACTCCTTATGCTCTAGGGGGCAGTAAAGAAGCACAGAATGTCAGTGGAAACGCAAAGAAGTCAAATTAATTGACATTTTAAAGAGATGTTTTAGACTGAGGCCAGGCTGAATACCATAGGTGTCTGACCATAAGTGGAGGAGTGTCCTTCGTTACAAATGTACAGGGGAACCCCATAGGAACCCCATAGAAACGCCATAGGAATATCACTTGAGTCGCTCAGCACCCAGGGCTCAGAATAGGAGCACACAACTGTTGAAACTGGCACCATTTTTATAATCAGGAGTGAATAGCTGTAATGATGCGTTAATGTGTCTGGTGTGATTAGAATAATTGTGACGGAGATTGGGAGGGTCCACTGAGAAGCAGCAGCAGCTGCAGTAAATCCCTTCACAGACTGTAAAGACCTGCTATTATGCTGGGATTAATACTATCTGTATCCAGACTGACAGAGAGAGAGAGTCCTCCTCTTCCTTATATCCTCTCTTTTAGAAGAGAACATAAGCCTGTATGACCTCTTGTTTGAAAGGTAGATGCCTTTTTACCTGACCTTTTACCTCATTAACACTAGTTATGGTGAGGTTGACAACAGGGCGATTGACCGCACTGGCGTTTTTAAATGTTAGAGCTGTCCAAGTCAACCAGACAGCCAGTCAACCACACAAACAGCCACCTAGTTACCCAACGGTTCCCCTACCCTCCCCCCCCCCCCCCCCCCCCCCCCCCCCCCCTCCCTCTAGATCCGCATGGTGAAGGAGAACGACTCCACCCTGAAGCCCACGTTCATCGTCAAGCCTGACGGGGGTTCCCAGGGGGACGGGATCTACCTGATCCGCGACCCCAACGACCTGCGCCTCATGGGCGGGGCCTCGCCCGGCGGCAAGCAGGCTGTGGTCCAGGAGTACATTCACAAGCCCCTCCTCATCGACAAGCTCAAGTTCGACATCCGCCTCTACGTGCTGGTCAAGTCGCTGAACCCGCTGGAGATCTACATAGCGAAGGAGGGCCTCTCGCGCTTCTGCACGGAGCCCTACCAGGTACAGCACCGCTACACCAGCTCTCCGATGAAGCGGAACGCAACACGCCTGATCACGTGTCATTTCAGTCGACAGAGTGATCCCTACCTCCCTCCCCTTCCTCTTTCCATCCCTTCCTCCATTCACCCTCCATCCTTCCCTCACTCCATTCATCTCTCCACCCCCCCCCCCCTAGGAGCCCTGCCAGAAGAACCTGAGCCACGTCTTCATGCACCTGACCAACTACTCCCTCAACGTCCAGAGCGGCAACTTCGTCCACTCCGACAGCCTGAGCACGGGCAGCAAGAGGACCTTCTCCAGCGTCCTCTACCGGCTCGCCTCCAAAGGCGTGGACATCAAGAAGGTGTGGTCCGACATCATCTCGCTGGTCATCAAGACGGTCATCGCGCTGGTGCCCGAGCTTCGGGTGCACTACCAGGCCGACATCCCCCCCGGCAAGCCTGGGCCTTCCTGCTTTCAGGTACAGTAGACCCAACGGCAAGTCGACAGGGAAATGAATTGGTTTATGAAACCGAATCAAATTTCACGATTCACTCTGATTCCAGTGCTAGATGTTGATTGTGCGTGTGTGAATCAGATCTTGGGATTTGACATCCTTCTGATGAAGAACCTGAAGCCTGTGCTGTTGGAGGTCAACGCCAACCCCAGTATGAGGATAGAGCACGAGCAGGAGGTGACATCGTCGTCGTCATCATCATCCCCTCCATGATGTTAACCACTTGCAGGAATAATTATATTGTGTTTGTGTGTGTGTGTGTACGTACTGTAGGTGGCTCCCGGTGTGTTTGAATATGTCCCCAGTCCCGTGGACGAAGAGGTGAAAGTGGGCGTCATCCGAGACACTCTGCGACTTATGGACCCTGCTCATCGGAAATCACTGTGAGTCACACACACACTGAACTGGGGGAACTGGGCACTCTCTCTCTCCTGCTCTCCATTCCTCTCTTCTTCCACATCCTCAGTCCATCCTTAGTAGCCCACCACTGAGCAGCTCTCCATAAGCCTGTTAAACGGAAAAATTAAATTCCCGCCGAGCCGTGATGGAATTTCACACATGACCGTACCGTACCGTGTGTGGCGGCCTGGCGGCTAGCGCTCACTGGCCAACGGGCCGGCCTTCACCAGGCTCCCATTAATGACACGCGCGCTCTTTCACTCTCCACTCCATTTTCAGGGTAATCATCTGTATCATTCCCTCTGCTCTTCCTCTCTGCCTCCCTCCATGTCTCCACCTGCCCTCCCCCCGAGCACTTCTCCCATCCTCAGATACGATTAATCACATCCCATATCTTCTATGATCTCTACTCCTCAGAGAGAGAGGGAGGGAGAGAGAGGGAGAGAGGGGGAGAGAGGGGGAGAGAGGGAGGGAGAGGGAGAGGGAGAGGGAGAGGGAGAGGGAGAGGGAGAGGGAGAGGGAGGGAGAGGGAGAGGGTCTCCTGGAGGGTAGAGCCCTCCTGGCTGCAGTATCAGGATCCTCAGGAGGTGGCATATTGTTATAATCCTGTGGAATATCTTAATCCTAGCTCACCTCTTCTGCTCTCTAGGGTTTGCATCAGCACTAGATCACCTCTGTCAGTGTGTGTGTGTGTGCGCCATGGCCCACCTGTTCCTTGAGTACACTCGCAGACACATGAAATAGGAGGAGCGCAGTTAAAATTTTGTTTTTGTGACAAAACTGTCAAATATTTCAGAGTTTCTGCAATGTTCCGCAGTGTACCGTAGTAGAAATATGACAGGACAAAGCAGGCAGTTTATTGTTACGGGTGCAGTAATGCTGTCACCAGCGCACACACACACATACGCACACATCTGTCTCTGCTTTATGTCGTATGGGGAAATAAAAAGTTAGCTGTTTTTGTTTTTTGTCAGCTGTGATTGTTGCGGCTTGTTCGGGGATGTCAACCCTGCTGACAGGGTGTGACTGAGGTGTGAGGGTGTGAATGGGAGTGTGTGTGTGTCTGTGTGTGTGTGTGGGGGGGGTGGGGGGTGGTGGTGGTGGTGGGGGGGGGGCAGGTAGAAGCTAATTATAACCCCCGCTTTAACACTTAATGCTCATTGATGTAGACATCCAACGTGAAGTGTCCCTGAGAAAGGAAACAGAAGGCGAGCAGCGATGACTTGAAGGCTTTGGACACAGAACACAAGCGCGTTCAGCAGGGCGGCTGCTTCCGTGTCTCGGTCTCTGCGTGCGTTTCCTTGCATGTGTTGTTTGTCGGCTGCCCAGTGAGCAAAATCTATCGTCAGGAAAGATGGGGCGCCGCCGCCATGGAAACAGCAGCTGAAATCTGATGATGATGATGGTGGTGGCGGGTTCACCTCATAAAAAGCTTGTATACCGGCCGTGAAGGCGAGCCTCTTCCTCTCTCTATCCCTAGTAACCCCCCCCCCCCCCCCCTTCCAATGTGACCATGTCAGCCACATGGTCTGCTGGAGCTAAGCCTTTCGCTAGCTCATTGTCTGTGAGAAGAGTGGATAAACAGAGTGGTGTGTGTTTGCATGCGTGTGCGTGTGGTCATTACCCTGGTCATTATTCTGTCTATTCTGAAGGGACGTTCTGCCGTTGTTGCCAAGATAACTCCTGCTGTTGTAGACGGGTGTCTGCGCGCGCGTGAATGTGTATTGCTACAAAGACACACACACACACAACGCTCACCAAAAAAAGATTTTTTTATTTGTTGCTTCTTCCCTGCGACAGTGTGTCTAGCATCGAGACAGCGCTGCCGTTTTTAATGAGCCAATCACGACGTCTGACTGTCTCCTCATTAGCAGGAACTGTCAACGTCTGGGCAGCTCTCTCCTTGTCTTGAGTTGTGTAGCCGGAAAGAAAACATGCTCTTGCAGCATGCTGGGAACTGGTGTCTGTTGTTTTCCAGACCTCTGTGGTCCACTGCTGTGTGTACCTGTGTGGACTACTGGCAGCTGTTCACACAACACAGTCATCCTGGGAGTTAGAACAAGAAGGGGGAGAGAGAGAGCAGAGAGAAGAGGACTGATAAATATAGATCTGGTGGAGGGGGGAGGGGGGGGTTAGAAAGAGATGGCCAACACTGGGGAGGAAACGCAGAGAGGGGGGGAGGAAGAACGGATTGAAAGAAAGGGGGAACGGGGCATAGGATGTGAGAGACGGAGAGCGTGGGGAAAGAATGGGGGATGTGTGACTAGCCCCCTCAACCATGCCCAACTCGCATTGGTCCTTCAGCATTGATCCAGAACCCCTCTGGAAACCCAGGTGTGCATTGCACATCCCGAACCATTGTTCTGGACGATTCACGGCTCGAAGCCATCATCTTTTGCATGTGAACAGAGCGGGAGACATGAGCTGACAAGCGCACAGAACAAGAACGAGAGGTAACACACACACACGCGCATACAGGACACACTACTGTACTAGACACCAAGTTTGCACCGTTCCATCCGATATGGCCAGCAGGCTAAGGATGGTTCTATAGATGGAACCAGAGCTTTTCTCTGCTTCTATTTGGGGAGAATTTCGCCTCATTCTGTCTGCCAGGCAGACGTGGAACCGGATTCTCCTGTCTCCTCACGTCTGTACACATCTCACTGATCCCTCTATCTCCTCTAACCCTTCCTACAGGATCAGGGCTGTGTGTGTGTGTGTGTGTGTCTGTGTGTGTGCACGCGTGCGTGCAGGCGGGCGGGTGTGCGTTTATATCGAAACCTTTTTCTGCACTGGGGCTCAAGGTATCTCTCTATTTAAGGCCATAGCAGCTGAAACAGACCTTCTGTGTTTAGCTTTAGTGACACTGGTAAGGTGTTTTTTTATTTATTGAAATACAGATTTGTCACCGTCACTAAATGGATTTAAAACATCCGCTGTGTCTGTGGCTGTCTCTTTGTCCTGGTTTGTTTGTGTGGGTATGACGGGTGAGGCTGTGTATTTGTCTGTTGTTATGTGATTGCTTATGTATGCGTCCTAGCTGGTCTGGTCTGTATCTGTGGTTGTCCATCTCTAGTCACTAGTGTTTGTCGATTGGTGTCAGTCTAATGTCAGACAGCTGTCACTGTGGTAATGTGATGGTCTACTTGCTCTGCCTGTGCACTGTCCTGTCTGTGCCCTAATGTGTTTGGGGGTTGTGTTTCAAGTTTAGGTTGAGTTTCAGGCTTACAATTTGTGCCATTTGTGACCAGTCCATTGTGACAGTGTCCGTCTAACGGCTTGTGTCGGTGTCCTAGCCCGGCCTGTCTGGCCAGCCCCTGTTGTTGTGTGACGCCCTAATGGCCATCATGTCCTTGTCTAAGCTCTGGGCTGATGAGTCCCATTAAACATTCAACCAGCTCTCTCAATGCCATTCACCCTCCTCACTTATTGATGGAGAGGGAAGCTGTCAGAGGGCACCCAGAAACACCACCGCTAGACGTGTGTCTGTGTGTGTGTGTGTGTGTGTGTGTTGTGCGCGTGACCTCACATGAATTTGCATGTGTGTGTGTGTCTGTGTGTGTGAATGTCTGTCTCGTAGGACACTCAAGAGCCTCCCGTTCACCGACAACGCGGAAAGAAGACTTTTTCTTTCTTTTATCGAGCCGGTCCTAGATTCCAGCAGCTGCAACACTACTGTTTCCCGTCGACCGACTCCTTTGTATGCAGCCCTAGTCCAGCATGCACAGGAGGCTGTATCACTACAGACCTGTAGGGATATAGGGATGGATGGAGGAAGTGAAAGAGAGGCCGAGATTAAGGCGTGGAGAGAACAGCTAAGACACATAGACTGAAGAGGAATTAGTTGTTTTTTCCTCTCATTGATCCGCCAGGCCAGTGGACTGTATTGGCCAACCCGCCTCCGCCGCTCTCCTTAAATCTTTCTTTCTTTCCCTTAGCCCCTAATCACTTTACCTCCCCTTAGCCTCAACACCTTTCTCCCTCACCCCCCAGGCGCCCACCTCGCTTGTGGACATTCAGGTCCAGCTTCTCTCCAGGTGACACTAACTTTGACAAAGCGTCTTCTCCGCATGAGGACCTACTTAAATCTGAGGCCCACAGCCTAGAGGATGACATCAGAGAGGGGGAAGGAGAAGGGAGGGGGAGATAGACAGACAGAGGGGGAGATTAGAAGAGCATTTGGATGATGAAACAGCAAGTCATATCTCCAACAGGCAGATATGGCAAGACAGAGCAGAGCAAGGTGAAATGAAGATGTGTTCGTTCTATCCCTCCCTCCCTCGCTCAGTCAGTTGACAAACTTTATTCCTTCCTCTCCGTTTCCCCTTTTCTTTCTTTTTATAGTTCTCTCTCAAATGTCAAGTGCTGTCTGGAGTTGCGGTCCACTCACAGTAATCCCTTTCTCTCCTGTCTGCCTCAACACTGCATTATACAGTGTGTGTGGGTGTGTAACTGAGGCTGGTGGATCACCCTCTAGCCCAGACCATTCTTATTTCTACAGTCCACCACCAGTTGTGAGCGTGCACAGCACACACTGGAGAGAGAACACACATTCACTGTTCTGTTCTCTTTTTCCCCCTCAATGGGGCACGGTTGCTGTACACTTAGTATTGTGGGGGTTTTCAATATCCTGAGAAGATGTAGCCACGGTAATATGCAGGAATAGAGAGAGGAAGGGATGTAGAGATGAATGGAGGAAAGGGGGGAGTGAAGGGGGTTGGAGATTGCTTTGCCAGCTCAAATGGCAGCACGCTTGGAGTGAAAGTGGTTTGTTTGCGGAAAAGTTGAATGCGTGTGTGTGAGAGTGTGAGTGTGAGAGTGTGTGTTTGGAGATTAACTTATTTTCTATATTAGCATCTCTTCTATTTTTCAACACACAAATACACATACACACACTGACCAGATTTGCTCCAGCGAAATGCTCTCCTCCTCTCTCTCTCTCTCCCCCTCCCTCTGTATAAGGATATAGGAGGATGTCAGGCGAGACGTGAAGGATGCTTTTTAGCCCACTTTCCTCCCAGCCCTTTTCCTCCATCCTCTGTTCTCTCCCTCCCCTGTCTATGGGACTCATTGAAAGCAAGGCGGGAGGCTTGCATTCTATTCACATAATTTAACTAATAATTGGGTGTGCTCAAGCACAACCATTGTTCTCTCTCATATATATTTATAATTATTTCCCCACCCCTAAGCATCCCTCAATATTTAGACAACATAGACAACATCGGTGTCAAAATGTTCGTCTTCTATGATTGCGTTGCTTGTATTTCTATTTACGTTCCGTTGCATGGCAGAGGCACCACGAAAGAGTATTACTGTGTGATTCATCAGCAAGCCTTGGCTGGGAAAGTTGTGGACTTTTCTCATGTCATGTCACTGGTGGTCAAAGTGGTAAACTCGATTCGAGCAAAAGCGCTTCAGCATCGCTTATTCAAGGCGTTATTGGATGAGCTCGATTCGGCGTATGGAGACCTGCTTCTGCATGGTGGTTGAGTCGCGGAAAAGTGCTGCAGCGATTTGTTGACTTGCTGCCTGAGATTAAGACGTTTCTGTCGAAAAGGAACGAGGAGCACGAGGAACTTTCAACGGATGCGTGGCTACTGGACCTGGGGTTTCTGACGGACCTAACCGGAAAACTGAACTCGCTCAACCACGAACTCCAGGGAAAAGACCGGCACCTCCTCCACATGATCAGCGCAGTGAATGCGTTCAAGGCCAAACTCTGTGTCTGGACCACGAATCTGAGGAAAGGGACGCTGACACACTTTACAAACCTGGAAAAAATGTCACAGTCCATCAAAGACTCTTCTGACTTTCACCCTGAGCAGTACTGTGTGCACCTGGACAAACTGGCAGCGGAGTTCAGTCGACGTTTTGGTGAGTTAGAAATCATGAAGGATATTGCTGCATTTCTTTCAAACCCATTCCTGCCTATTAATACAGAGGAGGTTGCAGACCAATTCGAGAAAGCATTTGCTTTGCCAAGTGGAGTGGACATGGAGATGCTTGATTTGCAAAATGACATTGAGCTGAAAGCCAGGTCAAGGGACAGTGACTTTTGGGGACTTGTCAGCCGAGAGAAGTTTCCTCTCCTCAGTGCATGTGCACTAAAAGTGAGTGCCTACTTTGGATCGACCTACCTCTGTGAAATGGCATTTTCACAGATGAAAATCACCAAATCCAAGTACAGGAGCCGGCTTACTGACAGACACCTCACAGACTGCCTCAGACTGGCTGTCTCTGCTTATAAGCCAAACTACAAGGCACTCACAGACAGTGTTCAGTCACAGCCATCACACTGACTTGTAACATGAGAAATGTGTCAGTGTTGTGTTGTAACTTCAGTTTATAAATAAAACCGTTCATATCCAGCCTGCTCATTGCAAAAGTGTTTTTTCTTGTTCATGTTGTTCACAAAGTGTTTGATTTCATTCAATTACAATAAGCCCAATTCAACTGGTTCCCCAGCTGTGCGTGCACCTATCAGTCCGCCTCCATCACCAGATTCGTCACAAATTCGCAAACATATTACTGGCGATTTTCAAGTCGGATCTCATATTTGCTGCGGCAAATATGAAAGTAGGCCAATAGCCTACGTGCGCACTACATAAGGCTACCATTTGCGACAAAATAAATGGAGACAAAATAAAACATTTGCAGGCTCGCATGAAGTGGGATTCGATCCCACTAGAGCAATAATACGTTCACACGCAAGTCCGATGACTTATGCCACGTGTCATACCAGCTCTGAAATGAAGGCAATATGATTACGTACTTGTTAACTACGTTGGCCTTCAGGTAACATTTTGATTTGGCTTCTTCTGAATCAACTGGTTCCCATAGACACTACCCGAATGTAGGCTACTAATCACGTATTTGGGGTTGTTCAGAGGCAATAGTCGTATTTACCACGACATCAAAGCTCCTTCTGACACCACATTAAAAATTCATACGAAGAACGTCGCTGCTAACCCAGACAATACGATCAAAATACGCGTAACACAACATGGAAACATTCGTTTCCTATGCGAGTTGTGTAGCCTATGGCTGAGTGTTTCTTCGCTATATCTTTTGAAATCAATTCATTTCATAATTGAATATTCTGAACAAATGTACTGAGCGCTACATTACAGCCAAGCACACCATAATAAATGGAAGCTAAGAAAATAAAAAAGATTCGAGTTGGATTTGATACCACGAGCAAAAAACACCTGCATTATTACAAATCCTTGCATTTTACTGTGAGCCACTGAAGCACATGTATGGAACGGTCACAAAATTGTTAAGAAAGTTCGCCTTCAGGCAACATGTTATTTTGGTTCTTCTGAATCAACTAGTTACCGTAGACACCACCCGAATGTAGGCTACTCATCACGTACTTGGAGTTGTCTCAAGGCCATATTAACCACGATATCACAGACTCTTAGGCTAATGACACCACATATTGCGAAGTAATACTTAAATCTTCGCTGCATGATATAGAAACATGGGCACAGACATGATCATACTTCTGATAATCATGGCAAAGTAACCCTAACAGGTAACCAGCTGTTTTGGGTGAACTCCAGTAGCCTAACCCCAAAAGATAGGTGGTTAATATGGCCATTGCCTTGATACAACTCCAAGTAGCCTACGTGATGGGGAGCTGGGGAACCAGTTGAATTGGGAACCAGTTGGGACGTAACACCGGCCAGCTAAATAGATACTTAGCACTATTGTTGTTAGCTACTGTATCCCTGCCTGTTTGCGGTTTTGCTCAGCAAGTATCGTGTCGTGGTGCAGGACTGATCGACAAGCGCATCATACATAAAAGCAATTTAAGACTTGAATGTACGTAATGTCACATTAAATAATGTATTTGAACTCAAGCTTATGTGATGCGTCACTGGTTTAGTATTATATTACAGTAAGTAAAATAGTCTGGGTCAGTACATACAGTACCAGTTAAAAGTTTAGACACATGGGAAAATGTGTCCAAACTTTTGACTGGTACTGTAAGTGAAGTGAAAACCATTTTGCTACCTGCATATACCTACAGCTGGCAGCTAGCCCCAGGAAATTGTACAGCTAGCTAACTACTAGACTTCTGCTGTGTGGGAATCGCAGGAGCTAACCCGTCGAAGGGCATACTAAAATACAGGGTGTTCATATTCACAGCCTGGAAACATACCCATCTGTAACCGACGCAAGCACACCACACAATTTGTTTCTCCTTGAGCTGCTCGAAGGTTTTTCGAAGTTTTTTTTCCTACCTTTCCCTCCCTATTTTTCTCTCTCTTCTCTCTTTTTTTCTTTCTCCCTGCCCCTCCCTTCCTCCCTCTTTCCATCCATCTTTCCAGGGTCACCCAAGACTTGCCCTGCCATCTGGCTTTGTGCCAGGAACATCGGATTTGGTTTGACACACACTCACACAAGGCATGCGTCTGCTGTTAGCGATGATTGTCTCATAGTTTTAAATGAGCTGTAGTCAAAATCAACAGAAAATACGCATGGTTGTTTGTGTGCGTATATGTTGACATTACTTTAGGCGGGCTTGTTTGAACAAATACAGGCAGACAGAGACTGACTTATTAAAACAATCACTGTGTTTACACATTCAACTGTATTGCCTTGGGCTTCATTTCTCAGCAGTCTGGCAATGTATTACCTGCGGGGGTGTATTTGTGTGTGTGTGTGTGTGTGACACACATTCACACAATGTCACCCTATTGTTGTACATCACAGTAGCATCACGTTGACCTCTATCGGCCCATCTCCATTTCTTGAACACAGTTTATCTTTTTTCGCTCCACTTCCCACGCCCAACAGTGTGACCCTTTTTCGACCAGGGCACTTGACACAAATGCAAATATCCTTTCCTTAACGAAAAGTACATCATTGTTTGCCATCTGTGACGAGACGTGTTTTAGCATCACCATCCCCGTCCTCCCTCTCATCCTTTCTCCCTCCCTCTCCCTCGATTACCCGGCAACAGGGCCCACCCCGGGGGCGTGTCCGAAGGGCAGGAGGAGATACTGGTGGACGCGGCGTCTCCGGAGCGGGGGGGCGAGGAGGGCGGCCTCCTGCCGTCGCTGTGTCTGAAGCAGGTGTTCCCCAAGTACACCAAGCAGTTCAACTACCTGCGGCTGGTGGAACGCATCACCACCCTCTTCCTGCGCTTCCTGGGGGTCAAGGGCAACATGCGGCTGGGCCCCACCGGCTTCCGCACCTTCATCAGGTAGGTAGCTGGGTGACACACGCACTAAGGAGTGTGAGAAGTTGCTGTTTGTTTGCAATGTATTGAGTGTGTTCACAAGCCTTGTTCCACACTCTCCAGCTGCGACGATTTGACCTTGGATCTGTGTGTGCGTGTGTCTTTAGGAACTGTAAACTGAGCAACAGTAATTTCTCCATGGCATCGGTGGACATCCTCTACATTGACATCACACGTCGCTGGTCCGGAATGCTGCCTGACTCCAGAGAAGCAGGTAACACACACACAGGGTTAAAGGACCAGCTGACCTTTTAAAGCAAGTGAATATGTGCACTTGTATAATCTCCCTGCGGCTTTCCCTGTTCACTGCATACTTCTCCTCCACCTTCTGCACCTCTCCGCCCTCGGTCATCCTCTCCCTCTCCCACCCCTAGCCTCTCTCTTTCTTTCCCCCCGTCTCCCCTCCATCTTCGATCCAGCCATCATCATACAGCTCCCTCCCTCCCTCCCCAACAAAGCTGGGCTATAATAGAAATGAACTAGCGTCGGAGAGCAGGGGATATACGGGGGAGAGGAGCCACACTGAATAATTCATCAGCAGCACCTGAAGATGTGCGATGGGGGGGGGGAATCACGGCTGATTGAACGCAGCAGCACAGCAGAGGCCGGATGGAGAGAGTCGGGGAGCGAGGGAGGGGGGATGGAGACGCGGGGTGGGGGGGGGAGAGAAGATGAGTCGTGAGTCGAATAAGGTAGCGGCCCCAAAACAAGGGGGTGAGAATTTGGTCATTAGCCCTGTGGGGCCGAGAGGCAAACAGAGGCCTGTGTGTGTGTGCCCATGCGTGTTTGGAAAGGGGAGGGGGGAGGGTTATGGATAAGGCAAGTGTTTATTAATAATAAAGTTCTGGGTTTTGGAAAGTGAGAAGAAGCCGACTCAGGACTTTTGCCGAATACTAAGAGCTCCCTCCTTATCGCCTCTTATGAAAAGCTCTCTTCCCTCTCTTTCTCCCTCTCTCTTTCTCTCTCATTCTGTCTCTCACTAACCTTATGAGACTTTCGAAGAAAATGAACTATTCCTTCTCTCTTTAGCCTTGTTTTTTTTTTTTATCTCCTCCATTTCCCCTTCCGCCCCTATACGGTTATTAAGAACGAGGCGCCATGACAAAAGGCTGTAATAAAGGCTGCTACTCTCTCAAGAAAACACTCCCCAAGAGGGAGGGCTCGCAAGATTTGAGAAGGATGGGACTCCACCCTGCATAAAACATTTTTTAAGAGTACCAAAGTACCCTATGTATTGCCGGATGGTGTGTGCTGCATGTTGTTTGATATATTTGTCAGATTTGTATAATGGTTTTAATATTCGTTTAGTTATTTGTAGGGTATCTTGGACATAATAGTTTCTCTCTCTCTCTCTGTGTGTGTGTGTATGCACGCGCGCTATGCAACTCTTGTTGTATGGGCTTGGTTCTTGAATCAGAGTTGCAGAGAGTGATTCATTTAGGGACCATGGAAAGCTATGAAATTGTAGCCCAATCCACAGGAGCATACACGCTGTTATGGTTGTCTATCAGTGACGTGTTGTTTCTCTGTCGCGTCTGTCTAGCATGACAGCTTCATCTTTTATATTTGTGCTCCAGGGTATAGTATAGAGTATAGTCGTCTGGGAATGTATACTCTGGACAAATACATTTTCTTGTGTCTCTCTCACTCTTTCCTGTTCTACTTCCTCTCCTCAGGTATGGGTTTGCAGGCGTTTGTGGAGGCGTTCTTCTACCTGGCCCAGCGCAGGTTCAAGTCCCTGGCTCTCAGGGAGCAGGTTCTGTCTCTGCTGGAGCTGTGCGAGGCCCAGCTGGAGCCCCCTGGGGGGCCAGGGGAGGAGAGACGCTCGCTGAGCTGCACCAGAGCCCCGCCTGCAGGGGGGGGTAGGACTCACCACCAGACCCTGCCTCCTGCCTCATTGACCCCCTAACTTCCCCCCCCCCCCCCTACCCGCCCCGCTGTTCTTACCAGAGCCTGAGGTGCTTTCTCAAGTCCAACCTGGAGAACTGATGGTGGTTTGGGGGAGGCTTGAGGGTACACTAGTCATTTGCACACACAAACACACTGAGACAATGCCCCCCCACCCCAGGGGCACATGTCAAGAGGCGAAAGAAGGATTGGGCTCACCTCAACATCTGACCTCTGTGAGACCTGCTCTGGGTTTGATTGCTTTTCCATACTGGGAGGAGGGAGGCCCGCAAGGGGCTGAGAGAATGGTTAAAGAAGAAAAAAATTAATTGTGTGTGTGTGCGTGTGTTCCGGCCTTGGTGTTGGACATGTATGAATGGAGTGTGTGCAGAGGCTGTCCGGTCTGTGTCTGCGGGGAGCAGATGTATGACTTGGCTTGGCAGGAGAGCCATGCTTTAAATGCACTTATTGATTCTTACCTTCAGGGCAGCTGTGTGCCTCCCATCACCTTATCAACCAATCCCCTGGACAATCACACACACACCCCCACACACGCTTACTCTTCAGGGAAATATATGAAGGCTTCAGCTTATACTGCTGACCCCACAATATGCATGTCCATTCTTCTCAAACACACGCAAACACTCTGTATCAAAAATGCATGTGTTAGTCTGAGCTTTTGCACACTAGCTCTTAAACCTATTATATTTGCACATGTGCGTGTGTGACCGTGTTTGTGTGGCAACATATGACCATGTAATGGCCAGTGACTCTGCTGCTGCTTTTGTTACAGCTCTCAGAGCCAATCAGGGTCAAGCTAGACCACATAGTCCCAAAGGGTAAGGTGATCCTCCCACTTCCTCTTAACTGAGATCAGCAGCTACTCTAAAATGGCCGCCTTAGACCACAGCGGCGGGTCACGCAAAATGGCCGCCGTCGAACGACATCAGCAAGAAGGATCTTAAGACAACACCGTCAACACTCACAGCTTGTTTACGAATTAAGTGTCATTCGTGGTGATATTTTAATTGTATCATTTTTTTGTATTTGCTTGATTTTAAACATTATTTATTCACTGCCGTGTCACTCGATGTTAGACTACGTTAAAGCTTGCCAGAGAATAAACACAGGCTCTCAGTTTAATCCCTGTCGTAGGGACAACACAAACTCACAGAACACTTCCATTCATGAGTGGACTGTGTACACCACACCATTGTACATTAGGAAGAGGAGGGAATTCTGTATGGCATAAACACATCAGGGACTGCAGTTTATTTTTGAGAAATCCCACTGATTACCTAAGAAGGCTCAAACTATCAGTATATCTTCTGTTGAACCTCTAGATATGGGAAAAATATTGCTAGGGATGCAACTATTGTTGAGTGCTTCTTGAGAATCACATATAACACAGGACTTGAATATGACTGAATTCCACATCAAATAGAAAGAGGACACGGACACAGTCTTTACTGTATGATAGCTCTAAAATACTCAATAAAATGTAACTGACCTTAAACTGTGATTTGAGTTTTTCCTCTCCATTAAATGTTGATTAGTCCTGATTGTCGCTGTCTTTGTTGTGTATGTAATTGTGACGTGCCGGTCTGGACTGGAACTGAAAAACGTCCCGGGACTTTGAAATGCAGACCGGCCCACAACCATGTATTATAATGATATATATTTTTTTGCATTATGCCTCGGCCGTTTTACCGGCCGTTCGGGAAATCTCCCGACGGCAATTCCGACCCTCTTGAAGTGTATCCGATTATTGTGACTGTCAACCTTGGTTTTTTCTATGACAGTTTTCTATGCTTGTGTTCTCAGGAACCTGCTTTGACTTAGTAAAATGAGGCCTAAATGTCCCTAACCCAGCTAAATGTCCTCATCCCAGTCCATCTTAATGTTCCAACTGAAATGTGCCCACATCTTCTAAATATCCTCACTCCAGCTAAAGGCTCAGTTAAATGTCCAAACTCAAGCTAAAAGTCATCATCCCATTTAAATGTCCCTGACTTGAGAAAGGGATACTCCAGTTGTTGCAGGGAGGCTGTGTGTGGTGGGGCACGTGTGTGTATTTGTGTGTGAAGGAATCAGGGGCATCCTCCTAACACAGCCTTGCCTCTAAGTGAGGCTCATGGGGAGCAATTAGACATCTCCCTCAGACAGAAGAGCTAATGAGCTGGCCGGTCTTAATGAGATCTGCTCCATGGCAGCCAAAGCAAGCAAATGGGGAAAAATATATGAATTCCATCAGCAGAAAACAGACCGGCCTATGTTCTCTAATGAAGAAAAGCTCCAAGAAGACATGTCCATTCAGCTTTGCGCTGCTCTTTGGTGGTGCACATGGAGGTTTGAGGGGCTGAGTTGCTACCAGCTTTGATCTCCGGTGATGTGAATGTTCTAGAACATGCGTAGGGTGCCAGGATTTCACAGTGCTTGAGTGCCTCTGTGATTTAAGTAGTCTCATGCTGATGCGTGCTGATGTTCTTAGATATAAAGTGCACACAGCATATCACCCTCAGCACTAAACTGGATGTTGTCAGTTTAGCCCAGCATCCGTCTGGTGTCGGGTGTCCCTCCCTTAGTCATCCCCTCCTCTTCTCTCTCCTCTCTCCTTCCTCTTCTCACCTCTCCACTCTCTGCTGAGAGGAATAACAATTAGGCTGCATGTAGGTCAGTGTCACTGAGAAACATGCATCTCTTTCAGTCTCCCTCCCTCCGCTCTGTACATCTCTTGTGCCCTTTGTACTTCTTTGTCAGTCATTGGAGTCGCCAACCATATAAGTGTAAATGCAAGGTTTCATTTGAATAAACTGTCTCAAGATTCAGCTGTGACAAGCTGGTTTACTTTGGCATGATGTACTGGTTATAGTTTGGCACAAACACAAGCAAAAATGCAGTAGATGTGGGATTTAAAATAGCTAAATAAAACTTTAATAAGTCTAGTTGCAAATGTACATAAATTGCACAGCCACATAATTTTCATTGTCAACACAAAACAAATTCCTCTGTACTGTACATTATTGTTTTTGTCACTGTCGTCCAGCAAATACTTTACTTTCAACATACCTACAAAAAGTATTTTCTACAAGATATTAGAAAACATACAACATCTCTTACTTTATTTATAGATTTATATTTTTTTCATTATAGATCTAATTATTTCTTAGAACTGTCTGCTCTGTATGGGTATGTTAGTGATTGTATAACCTCTGTACAGTATGGGCATGGTAGTGGGTGTATAATCTCTGTACAGTATGTCCATCCCTACCATCTCTGGTTCTCTCATTTTCTCATCAATCGCGTGAGGAGAAGTGGAGGATGAGTAGACCTAATGCAAAGGAGTGAACTATGACGTTTCTAATGGACCGGCATGCACAGGGTGAGATTGGTATGGGTGGCATGTACTGATAATGGTGGAAGATCGTTTGACGGATCCTTCATGTTTGGCATCTCCCTGGCATTGATGAGCCTGGTGAAGTGGGCATTCTTGGGGCACTGTGTGTGTTGGCTGACTTCAGGCCAGGCCCAGTGGGGGACTATGTATTCCCATCTTATCATTAAACAACACAACTCTTCACTCATAAATGATTGCCTAAACGGGCCTGGATGGCACTTCCCTGCGTTGTCGCTATGTGCCTCTCACAGATCAGCTGTATTTAATGGACCGGACACTGCAGTGTACTGACAGGCAGTGAGGTTGTGCTTGAGTATCGATTGATTTAATTGGTGTATGTACGGACGTACAGACCCAGCTGCCCACGGTCTGACCAAGATGGAGATGTCCGACAGGCGTGCAGCACTCAGTAAAGCACTCTGTAAAGGTGACTTCTGATATCATGAAAATGGTGTCCTTTGCTCCAAAAACAACAATGTGACAGTGAATGTGAGGTGAAGCAGGGGAAACAGAGAGCAGATGACAGGAGGGTGAGACTATTTACAATATCCATGAAGCTACAAGGATACAGGAGAGTTTGAACACAACAAGTTACATTTACAACAAAAAAAGTTCTCTTTGTGATAACATTAGGTAAAAATATCATGAACATTTTATTTACACATTCAATCTCAATCTGACTGCCCCATCGATACAACGCAGTGTTATAATATAGCCACTGTCTTTACTGTATGCCCAAGCCAATCAAACAACAGAAGAAAAAAAAAAAAAAGAATTTTCCTATATTGGAAACTTAAACAAAATGGTGTTTCTGGCACTGCGATTGGCTTTATGGCGCCAGGATGAAGCATGCAGATTCTCACTCGTATTCAGTCTGTAAAGGTAAGAAAAGGGAGTACAAAAATATACAAAATATAGATGCTGAAATGCCATGGCAAGCCTTAGGGAGCTAGGATCATTCAGAGGGACTGAACCCACTTTAAGACCAACTGAAGTAGAGTAGCCTCTACACATTCAGAATAAAGAGAGAGAGAGAAAGACAGAGTATGGAAGAGAAAGAGAGAGACAAGAGAGACATGGAGTAAAGCTACATGGAGTCACAGTCTGATGCAGCATGCTGTCTAACAGGAGAGTTGTGGAGCGTGATCATAACATGGGAGGCCTCGTTATCAGACAACCCATGCCAGTCCAGTGTATGTGTGTGTCTCTCTTCTCCCTTTTGTGCTACAGGGCTTCACAGACGAAAAGTGACCGGTCCCAACCCCTGAAGGGACACACAAACATCAGACATCACATTAACGTAGCAGGTTTTCAAAACCTCTTTATGAACCGGAGAGGTTTTTATTGACCTCTCAGGGCCAGAGCAGTGACTAGCACCACCATCATGACCTGCAGACCAGCCCTGCCTCACAGTAAAACATGCCCCAAACACTGCCTCATCTAGGGCTGCTAGGTCTGACAACAAACCATCTCCACCTCTGATGATGTCCGTGTTTCACAAAGTGCAAGCCACACTGTTAGGAGAGATCTTTGCAGTCACCTGCATAGCAATTTGTGGACCCAAACACACAGTGTCTCTACAGTACACTAATAATGAAGAGTATTAGAAAGCAGACGGATTTTCCTGGCTGGTTCCTAACTTGTTTTTGACTGGTGCTACTCACTTTTCCCTCAAGGCCCACTAAATAGACTGACAGGGTCATACTCTCATATGGGATGAATATACAACTCCGACTCCTCTGAATAGTGTTCATAACCAAGAATATCAAATATAGTTACGTCATGTATGAGACAAAAAGAAATAAATTCATCCATCTATATCAAATGTAATTAATATAGTCTACCATTGTTTCATTTACTTTAGAGTTAATCCTTATACATTATTGGATGTATTTATATAATATCTTTTTTCCTTTATAAATCCACAGTATAAGTTGTGCCTTTTTTGCAGGGGACGTTGGGGAGATTGAGGGACAGTCGGGGTGCGTTCTTTACTTAAGGCGTTTCCTGTACCAAGAACTTTCACAAAGTGCAGCACACAGGGAACAAGGGGGATGGGGCCAGCGAGGGCACTTTGGAACACACCCAAAGACGTTGAGGAGAAAAAGTTGATTGTTCAGGACTAAAAACCTCTTCGAAGCTCCCATTTGGTTTTTAAAAAGAACATAACATCTAAATGAAACTTTAAAAAAAATAGCTATTTTTTCTTTCAGGCTTTCTATCATATTGTTTTGTTGATGCAGTTTTTTTTATTTTACACTGCCCGCATAACCTGGAGTTTATAAAAAAGGAAGAGAGGAAGAGAGAAGGGTTTTCAGGGTGAGAAACTTTGACATTCACAGACATTGTGTGATTATATAGTGGTTTGTCCCAAACATGGGCCAATGTCTGAAATTGTCCCGGCAACTGCACACATCCAATGGAAACATCCACATCGGTTGATTGACGGAGTTCAATATCTACATGCTTTTCCTGTCTCCTCAGACCATCGTCCACTCACTGAACGTTAGTCAGCAAAGTCCCTTTGCTGTCCTTGTCTTTTTTTCTGTTTGACAACTGAAGTCCCGCCTCCTCTCCTCTGGCCCTCACAGGGATTTCCAAACACAACTGTGATACGTCCTTAAATGGAAGTGTCCTCAACAAGCACCTCATTCCCAATGACACACACATGCAAACATACACGCATATACGCAAACACACACAGTCTCTCGGTTCTATCTGTCTAGCAGTTGCTACTGTTCCGGAACTCTCCGTTCTCAGTGATCTGCAGCTTGCTGGGGTTGGTGGGAGAGATGCCGTTCCTCTGGTTTTGCATGCTGTAACGTTCCTTTAGCTGGGTCAAGGCGCTCATCAGGCGAGCATTGGCTGCATCTAGAGATGCTATGCGCTTCTCCTGTTCACACACACACACACACACACACACACACACACACACACACACACACACACACACACACACACACACACACACACACACACACACACACACACACACACACACACACAAAACACAAAAGGAAAGAGGGGGGAAAACACAGAAACAGTTGAGACATCAAAGAATTGGCCAGAGCATGCCATGCATACAAACAGACTCCAATTGGCCACATTTATCCAGCCAAGCTTTACTCTAATATACTACTCTTTATCTTTCTCTCAGCTTTTCTATTTCCCTCTATGTTTACTCCTCTAGAAGCCACACTGCAAAGCACTGCTTGTTTGTTGAATGCAAAATCTAATTACTGCGGTGTGAGGATACGATGGGCTGCGTGTGTTGTGTGTTAGAAAAACTTTTGTTACTAAGGCTTGAAAGTGTATCGATGTGTGTTCTGATGTGTGTGTGTGACCTCTGAGCTGTGTCACAAGTGAGAGCTCACTGCTAACAATTTTCCTGAGTGACATACTCGTCCTGAGTTAAATTGAGCATTTTGTAACGCTCCATCTACCTCACAACTCTGTCTGAATCTCAATTTGACAGCTAACTAGCTAGCAGATAGCTAGTTAACCGGCTAGCACATAGCTAGTTAGCCAGTACATAATGTGCTAGCTACAGTATCTCATCACATCTACACAATGTGTCTAGTTATTAAGCAAGGACATTACTAGTTAGCAACTAACACATAGCTAGTCAGCTAGCTACCGTGACACTACTGCAGCCACTGCCACTCTGCAGATTGCTGTCTGGGAAGGACAGGTGATGTAAACAGAAGGTGTGAGCTGGCTGGTAGACAGGCAGGATGAAGAATGAGGTTGTCAATATACAGTAAGTTGACATGCAGTTGAGGTGAGAGAGATCAACAGAGCCCCGCACACACAAACACACACAGGGCCGTCGCGTCAGGGCAATGGTGGATATGAATAACGGGGCCAATGGCTTGGAGGTGGCCCATTACTGTGTCTATAGCAATGACTGGGCCCGGGCATATATTTTATCATGGGGCCCGGGATTCCCAGCAACGGCCCTGCACACAACACACACACACACACACGCTCTGATGTTTATGAATTAAACATCTGCATGCATTTCCATGTTCTGTCACTTCCTGTCCTTCAATCACATGCACACACGCATGTGTGCACGCAAGGATATATCACAGTCTGTTGGACAGACTGAACACACCCCTGCTTGGGCCAGCACAATGCTGTGTGCTTTTGTAGCCTGACCGGAAATGTACTCTAAGAGACGGCTTCTCCTACACACATCCATATTCAGAACCGTGCTGGAGCACTGTCTGCTGACACAGTACAACTAAAGCCTCTACCCAGGTCAGTTCTGGTCAAGTTCTGGTAGTCACGGCGACCCCAACAAAACCAGTGATAAGTGTGTTCTGCTGTTCTGATTTACCTGGGCATCAATGATCTTTTGCTTGGAGTCCACTACTGCTTGCATGTCCGAGTGGTCCTTCTTCAGTTCCTCCTCAACAGACATCAACCTCCACAAACACACATGCACAGAAATGTTAGAAGAGAAAATGGTTTGTTTGATAATAGAAGTGTGTGTCAGTGTGTGGTGCGCTAATTCACCTGAGAGTGAAACAATACAGCCTAAACGTTGAGTTTGTGAGGTGTGTTTGGATATGTGTGTGTATTTCTGGCTCTTTAGCTCTAATTGAGTTTGCAAAGTGCAGACTGATAGAGATCTGAAGGGAACAGGGAAGTGGCATGTCTTCTGCAGTCAAAGCTAAGGAGATAACATCAGGGACACACACGTGCGCACAAACACACACACAGCCCAGATAACGTCTTAACTTTCACTCTTTCTGTCTTCCTCCTTCTTTCTCTCTCGCTCTTTCTCCGATTTTTCAGGTATTCTTTAGGTCAGCACACATACACAAGTATGTATTGCTATTCTTGTGGGCACTCACTATTCAATCCTGTTTTCCTTAAACCTATCCCTAACTCCTAATCCAAACCTTTGATGGAATTTTAACCCTAACACAGAGTTTAAACCTCTACCTACACCCACTAGAAATAGCACTTGTGAGGATAAAGAAATGTTCCTTGTTTTACTATTCTTGAGGGGGCTTCTGGTTCCCTTAAGATTATTTTAACACCCCCCTCCCCCCACACACACAGACACACACACCTGCTGATGATGCCCTTCATCTGCAGGTCCTTGTCATCCTGCTGCCTACGCAGGCGTTCCTCTGACTCCTCCAGACGGGCCTGGTACTCCATCAGAACCTTCTGGGCCTGCTCGTCCTGCCCCTTCAGACAGGCCTCGTACTCCTCCAGCTTCTGGACCGACGCACGCAGCTTCTCCTGTAGAACCGCGATCTCCTGCTGGTACTGATCAGAGGGGTTGGGGCCTTGAGCATCATGATCAACATCATCATCTTTTTTTCTGTCCTTTCGATAAGTGTCATCATCATTCATGACTGTCATTCTCATCTTCATCATCATCATCATCATCCTTAGCACATATTCTCAACCATTGGCATCATAAGCAACACCAATATCAATGAACAAAGCCTCGTCATCATCGTCATCCTCCTTTCCAACAACAGCAAAACATCTCGAAAGAGAAGAACTTTCCCACCAGCAAAAAAACGTGGGGAAAAGTGTCCGGTTTCCGAAACAATAACAGTCATCTCAATCACCGTCTCCACCATCCACATCATCGTTCTCCTCATAATCATCACAATCATCATTACACCCTCATTATCTTCATCTCCTCCTGGCCACGCTGATTGCACGATCATCTTCCCTTGCTCCTTCCTTAGTGACATTGTTATCAGTCTACCCATCAAGTGGACCAGACGCCGACATTTCTGGGCGGCTCAAACTCTGGGGGTCTGGAGGTAGGACCGGTCCTAGAAACACAACTGTGGAGTCAGGTGGCTGAGCGGTGAGGGAATCGGGCTAGTAATCAGAAGGTTGCCAGTTCGATTCCCGGCTGTTCCAAATGACATTGTGTCCTTGGGCAAGGTACTTCACCCTACTTGCCTCGGGGGTAATGTCCCTGTACTTACTGTGAGTCGCTCTGGATAAGAGCGTCTGCTAAATGACTAAATGTAAATGTAAACACTGTTGTTTCACTATTCCCAGCCTAGGAATGACTTAGTGTTCTTCTGAGACTGAGGAGAGAGTGTGCTGCTCGACCGTGTCCTAGTTCTCAGCAGCGTGCAGACTTTTAGACCCTCCCCCTCACCACCGCCGCCGCACCAACCTCGGAAGAGATATGGCTTACACTGGGCACTGATCCAGGGAGACAGAAAGAGAGGGGCGAAGGGAGGGAGGGCGAATGTGAGGGGGGAGAGGGATTTGACCTCCGCAGCTCCAGCTGGTGTGTGTAGTGCGTGTGAGTCTGTGTGTGGTGTGTGTATAATCCAGTTAAAGCTCTCCTTGACCAGTGTGTGGATTTCAAAGGGAATCCGTTCTGGCTCTGGGTATGTATAAGGCCCATTGAACACCTTGCAGTAAACTGGCCAAAACTATGGCCAAACCCATATGATCTACAGACTTGTAACATGCTAACTGACAGGGTCTAATTAAGCAATAAGCCCCAAGAGGCCGTGGTTTACGCTGATTTTAGAACAGGTAAGGGGAGTTGTTAGGCACAACGCCTAAAATCAGCGTAAACCACGGACTCGCGGGGCTTATTGCTTTTCTAAAACTGTTACTACAAATATTTGATATGGTCTCATCAATAAAAACATTTAGAAAAACAAAACAGTTTAATAATAAACCGTCATTCTTCCGCTACTACAAAGTATAGTTCCTACATAAATCGTTGCCACGCAACAGCCAGATGGACATCTTTGCCGTCTTTTTCAATTTGAAATATTCGATGCCCAGTAATATGGAATGTTAAAGAATGTTATGAGGACAACCTGTGAGGTTATGCTGGATTTTACAACGGCATGGAATGCGATATATCCAATCACAATCAAGGATGGGAACAACCAGTTTTAGAACATACACTTTCCAACATGGTGTAACGAACACTAATATGGCCTAACATAGACTAACATACTTATTGTCTCACATAATAACTAAAGGGTCTAATACACTAACTAGTATGGTCTCACACAGTAACTGCTACCTTTCGGAAAACTATGTCACTACTAGGAAAAAGTATACTGTATGTTCAGTTTCTTTATGTGCTGTATATATTCACTGGCAGTTCCTCTGATGATGCAATGCAGACAACCTAGACAGACATAACCCTGTGATGTGGCAGGTTTATTCAATGAGGAGAGAGGTGTAGGACACAACCTGTCTGGAGACTCTGAATGATCAGCTTCCATTATTCTACATGAAGACCATCTATCTTCTGCTGTCACCTTGTACTGCTCTCTCTCTCTCTCTCTCTCTCTCTCTCTCTCCTCTCTCTCTCTCTCTCTCTCTCTCTCTCTCTCTCTCTCTCTCTCTCTCTCTCTCTCTCTCTCTCTCTCTCTCTCTCTCTCTCTCTCTCTCTCTCTCTCTCTCTCTCTCTCTCTCTCTCTCTCTCTCTCTCTCTCTCTCTCCCTCCCTCCCTCCCTCCCTCCCTCCCTCCCTCCCTCCCCTCCCTCCCCCACTACTGGAACGTTATTTTATTACCCAACCCCTTGAGGAAGAACAGTGACCTCAACCAGTCATTTTCTCTGTTCCTCATATTCTCTCCATTCTGTCATACTCCCCCCCCCAGAGACAAGGTGACATCCCATGCATCTCTATCTCGCTCCCCCTTTCTTTTTCTTGGCTCACCATGTCCTCTCTTCACTCTCCCTTCCTCTCTTTGAAAAATGGTGTTTAACGTGTCTCCTTCTTCTACTTGGCTACCCTTCTCTTGTCTCCACATTGCCTCCACTCTCCCCATCTCCCCCTTCCTTCCCTCCTCTTGGAGGAGTTTAATACATTGCTACCTGCCAGATGAAACGGAGGAGCAGTAATAAGAAGTTGTCAAATCCTCCCTATCTCATCTCTCATTCATAAAGGCTTTTCAACTCCTGTTCCATCTCCTCTGCTTTTCTCTCTCTCTAGCTCTCTCGGTGTCTCCATCATTCGCTGTCTCTCTCTGTCAGGGCTATAATTTCTATTCACCCCCTGAATACACCATTGAGCACACATCACAATGTCTTCAAAGCAGAGTAAGTGTGTGAAAAGCACCGGGGGTTTGAATGCATTACCTCAGACCTTGTGCTGACCTGCAGTACACACAGTTCCAGTCTTGTATCCACCTCTCTCCTCTCTTATCCTCTCCTGTTTTATTTTCTCCTCTCCTCTGCTGTCCTTGATTAGCTCTGCACTTCTCTCTCAGTCTCAGATAATCCTTGGCATTGCTGCCATGTTTGGTGGCCAACAGTCTGAATCACACACTGCGCTCTGCAGAATCGTTATTGGCCACATGCACATGTTCAGCCCTCTACAGGCCTTGTGTGATTGGCAGTAGTCAAAACTATTGACGTGAGATTGGTCAGTAGCCAAAAAAATCACAGGAGCCGAGAGCCTATGGCAGAAAGCGCTGGTGGGATGAGAAGCAAGTGATTGAGCAGTAGCAGCGAGTTTAGCGAGCATCCACACACACGAAAACATACATGTGCAGGCCAACACGCACATATCCTTTTGGATTGGGCTGAAATCCCTAAAACCATTCATAGTGGTGTTAGACTTACTGGTCTGCGATGCAGGGTTACTGTGAGTGGGGGTGCAGGTTGAGGGAGGTTTGGGTACAGGGAGGGGGTAGGCTGTAGGGTGTTGGGGAGGGGTGGTGTTAGAGGTCCGAAAGGGGTGAAGGGGTGAGGTACTGCGGCAATAAGAAAGTGAGTTAAAGAGGTATTGGGGTAGGTTTGTCAAGGTGGGAAAGGAGGTCATATTAAGGTAGGGCTGTTCAAGGCAAGGTCAATTTGGGTCAGACTGAGGGGGGAGGGGGTGGGGGTGGGGAGGGTGGTATCAGGGGTGTGGGTCGAGGATTTTACCTTTTCGGCCTGAGTGAGCTGGTCTCTGTGTCTGGACTCTGGGTGCATCCCCTCCTGGTCTAAATACTGCACATTCATATTCAGTAGCCAGGCGGCAGTGCGGTCCAACGCACTGGGCTGCACTGGGGAGGGGGCCTAGTGAAACCAACACAACACACACACATGAGCCGGGCCCGGGCCGAGTGCCGCACACACGCATATGTACACACGCACACACAGATACACACGCATACACGCAACACGGGAAAAGCTTGAAATGCACATGGAACTATGAAACCATGAAAGGGGAAAGCAAGTGAAAGCAACAAATCACATTATCATGTGTGTTTCTGCACACACACACACACACGCCCACACACACAGCAGCGATGCAGCAGCTAGGAGTGTGATGAGATTAAAGATGGGTAGGCTGGGGGGGTGGATTCAAAGGCTTCCTCTGATTGGCTGACTATTTTTGTGTTAGCACTCTGCTCAGGTGTGGCAATATACCCCAATTAGTCTCAATCAGATGGCACTTAGCCGTCAACCAAACTGAGAGTTGATCTGTGTGTATGAGAGAGAAACAAAGATAGAGAGAGAAAGACAGAGAGACAAAATATGGAGAGAGAGGCAGGGAGAGGCAGGAGATTCACTTCATTCATCTGTAGTAAAAATGTAATCTTGATTAGTGAGCACAACCGTTTGGAGTGAATTAACTTATAAACGAGAGAGAGAGAGAGAGAGAGAGAGAGAGAGAGAGAGACAGACAGACAAAGAGCTATGTGTATGTATAGTAAGTATGTGTCTGTGTGTGCACGTGTGTCTGTGTGCATCATTAGAGGTGTGAGTGACAGGAGGATGAGCCTGTGGACTGTGACGACAGAGAGAATGGGGCCTGAACTTTTAAGCTCCTCTTCGAAGCCGAAACCTTTGAACACACTGCATATCTGAATCTCAAACACTCAACACTGAATTCATTTGAATCTATATAAGATCTCTCATTGGCCTGTTAGTTAAATGTGTTGCCAGGCAACATTTTAACTTGTGCTAGACCACAGCTGTATTCAATGGTACATTGTTATTTGATAAGCAATGTAGTTAACCGCTAGTTAGTGAGTGAGTTGGTCAGTTACGGTGACAGGAAAAAAGAACATTGAGTCAGCATGGTCTCATCTTCCCAACATTCCATAATTGCAACCACATAAACCTCTAAGTAACACCAAATCAATAAATTAGGCAATCATCAATGAGCCAACAAATCAATGAGTCCCTAGGGAAAGAGCAAGGGATTCTGGGAATGCAGATGTCCTCTCTGTCTCCTCCAGGCCAGAGATCCCCAGGGGCAACAGGAGATTGCCGGGGGCAACCATCAAAGGGAGTCTTTAATGACAGGACATAATCGTCTGAAGGACTTAACCACATAATGCATACCCAATTACACCCTTCGCAATAAAAAAGGTAGATGTGTGTATTACGTGTATTACTGTGTGTCTGCAGCGTGCGTGTGTGTGTGTTTATGTTAAAGTGTGTCTGCACATGACCAGGCATGTTTGTCTGAGTATGAGTGTGTGTGTGTGTGTGTGAGAGAGAGTGGATGGCTACATGGGAACATTGTTGAGACAGTTCCAGATCACAAGATTACTGTTATTAGTGACAAAATGACAATTAGTCATAAGGCAACACACACACACACACACTGTCTATGAATAATGGGATTAATTAATTATTCTCCGTAATTTTCTCTGTGTATTGGATACAAAAGTGGTTGCTATGCAATCACTATAACAACAACTGTGCAAGTCTAGACAGCAGTCCCACAGCTACTGAACACACTGTTTAGGCTTCAACAATCAGTGTGTGTGTGTGACCGCCACCCTACCTGTTTGTGTTGGGCCCTCTGCTTGGCCTCGGGACTGTCCCCTTTTGATGACGACGACTGTTGCCTTAGCCTCGCCCCAGCGCCCGGCCAGTCGGGCGATGACGACATCATGCTGCCGCTGGAGGGGCGGGGGTAGGGCCCGCTGTTGAGCAGGGTGGGGGGGGTGCGTCCCCTCAGGACGTTCTGTGGGGGCGGGGGCTGGTCTATTCGGCGCTGGGGGCCGGCACTGTTCTGGCGCGGAACGCCGGGCTGGTGCTGGGTCTCGGTCAGGGACAGCTGCCGGCGGGTGAACTCCCCAGAGCGCCGCGCGTACTCGTCCCCGCTGCTTCCCCCCCCTCCCCCTCCGCCCCCCCTCCTCCTCCTCCGTGGTTCACAAAAGAGTGCTTCCCCCCACCACCGGGCCCGTCCTCGTTGTTGCTATGGGAACTGACCGAGCTGTGGCACTCAGAGCCAGAGTCTGGGAGGGCACGCGGCGACACGGGAAGGCCAGCCGCCATCTGGTAGACGGGATTTTGGAACGACAGCGGGGCAAGCAGCTGGGCTGGCCGACCAGGGCCCGGAGCGTTCTCCGACCCGGGCGTGGTCGGGGTCTGGCCCGGCCTCCGCAGGGTGGGACCTCCAGGGATGTTCCCCTGGGGGGTCCTGGCTGACCAGACTACCCCAGAAGCACAGCTCTCGGTCAGGCCTTCAGACGCCCCGGAGCCCCCCTCCAAGCTACGTGGGTCCTGGAGGTCCACCATGGAGAGGCTTTTGCTGCCATTGGCCATGCCCAGGTCGGGCTCGTTGGACTCAGAGTAGCTGGAGCTGCGTGCCGGGGAGGGCTGGATCCCTGAACCACGGGTCACAAAGAACAGGTCCTTGTTCTCTGGTGTAGGAGATGGCAACCTGGTAAAGTCAACTAACCTGGAGAGAAAGGGGAAGAAAGAAAGACAAGATCAAAGGAGGTATGACAGAAAGATGGAGAGAAAGAGAGATGGGGGAAAGAGGGACAAAGGATAAGAAATAGAAATAGAGTAATGTTTGTGTGTGTGTGCGAGAGAAAGAGAGAGAGAGAGATAGAGAGAGATAGAGACAGAGAGAGAGAGAGAGAGAGAGAGAGAGAGAAATGGGGGAGCGAAAGAAGTGCAGAAGAGAGCGGGGTTGCAGGAAAGATAGAGAGACATAGAAAATACTTTTTTTAATACTGAGCTGAACTAGTAAAGGGCATGTCAATATCCGTCTCGCCTGCCAGCACATTTCTTGACATGAGGTCAATGAGTCATAGGGTAGCTGTCTGAAACGGACATCAAACACATGCATGATGCTTCACACACCACAGGCATTGTCTCTACCACACACACATTCAACTGAGTGGACATGATGAGACTTGATGAGACATGATGTTCTACCTGTGCAGGGGGACTGTCTAGGCAACCTGAGACTGGCCAGCCTCTTCTCCTCTTGTCTTACCCCCACCCCCCTGCATTTTCTACATCCCTCCCTCCTCCTTCATCATCCTCTCTTTTACCGCCCAGACGGTGACTTTATTGTCTTGAGACAATTACCTCCACAGGCTTGATTTATATCCACCTAATCTCCATCGCTCTCTCTCCCTCTCTCTAGATTCTTTACTACTGCCACTGTCCGCTCCCTCCTTACTCCCCCTACACATTCTGGCGAGTCTGCCACACTCCCTCCACCCTCTCTTTCTCTCTCTTTATCTACTTCCTCCCTTCAGATAGGATGTAATTACGTTGGCATGGTGAGCTCATTCTCTTTGGCCTCCAACGCATGCAGACATCCCGATAGCAACAGTGGGGTTCGGACCAATACCCACGCACACACACGCACACACACACAGCATGTACACACTAACTCACATGCAAAACCCTCCTAGGCTCACACACATGCAAACGCAAAAGCGCACACACAACTGCACATTTGCACACACGCAAACACACACACACACACACTTACACAATCTGCTTTGAGACCACAGCTTATGCAAGCACTGGTTAATTAGTCGTATTGATCCTTGGCCAATGCTTAGCACAATTCCGCTGTGTGTGTGTGTTCCTGAATGCGTCAAGTGTGTGTGAAGAGAACATTCAGTGATTGGACATCTCTAGCACAAGCAGAGGGGGGATGTTTGACCTTGACTTGACCTTACTCCCACCAGATCTTACCCTGAAAGGTCATTGTCAATGACCATCTTCTGCAGCCCACTGGAGATGCAGCCGGCGCCAGCGGGAGGAGAGCCCATCCTGTCAGGGGTCACGGAGGTCACGGAGGTCAGCTGGAGGCTGGAGGGGTTGGCCAGTGCCACGTTGACATCTCGCAGGATCCTGGGTAACGGCCCCAGTTTGGAGGCGGAGCTCTGAAGCAAGGGAGGCGAAGGGTTAACATATTCAGATCTATTCTATCGATTTGATTTGATTACCACATTGGCGCTGGTGCATGACACTTCATGCGTCACGGCCCAGTCTATAACCTGGATTCAAAGGGTGTGTCGGCTGTGTGTGATGCCACATATGTCCTGGAGCCTGACCTGTTCCATTTGAGAGACCACCTCTGAGAGCAGGGAGTGTAGGGTGGAGAGTTCCCTGCCCAAGTCGATGTAGCCCTCAAAGCCCGCTGTGTTGGAGATTGTCTCAGGGTTGGAGATCTCCAGCAAGAAGCGCTGCATGTTAGTCCACTCGTGCTCCAGGAACTGGTTCATGAAGGACATGTACTCCTCCTTGCTTCCAAACCTGGAGGAGGAGAAGAATGGAGGGAAGGAGAGAGGGAGGGAAGGAGAGAGAGGGAGGGAGGGAAGGAGAGAGAGGGAGGGAGGGAAGGAGAGAGAGAGAGGGAGGGAAGGAGAGAGAAGGAGGGAGGGAATGAGAGAGAGGGAGGGAGGGAAGGAGAGAGGGTGGAAGAGAGATAAGGAGGGAAATAAGGAGAGAGGGGTGGCGGATTAGTACATATGTGCACTCCAACTCTCTCTCTTTTGGCCCCACTTCCAGACAGTCTTACTTGGTAAAGTTGGCCAGGTTCTGGGTGACCTTGGCGATGAGCGTGAGGGTGCGTGCGGTTCGGTCGTCGGGGTACTCCTGCATTAGGTTGAAGAGGGATGGGGACATGATGGCAGGGCAGAGGAAACGCAGAAACAGGGACGCGCTAATCAGCCGCTCGCTGATGTCGGGTCGTCCCCGATTACTGCATTCCTGCCGCCACGACGCAAACACCTCCTTCAGTTCCCGTGGAAACACACTGCCAAGGGGTGGAGACAAGGAACATTAGACTTGTGCCTGAATGTTTGTGGATGGACCTTAATAGATCTAAGGGAATTGCTTTGCTTAAGGCAAGGATGTGTTTACTGTGTGCGAGTAAATGTATGACTGTGTGTACTATGTGTTTGCGTGAATTGGTGTGTGTGAGTCTAGGTGTGTGTTTACCAGTAGGAGTTGATGATCTTGCAGAAGGCCAGCTCGCAGCACATCTTCAGGTTGCTCTGGTGCTCCTGCAGATCACCTGACGAACACTTGGACGAGTCCACCTCGCAGTTCTCATCCGACTCATACAACGCCTTGATGAACTCACCTGGAACGCATACACACACACCAATAACAATGACATGTTAAACAGTTATCTAACCATACCAATACTGTAAAAAAACTGGAGACCCCCCTTTCCCTCGCTTCCCCAATGCATACACACAAACTGGAGCGGCATGTGTAATAATTCATGTCGTTTTGACAGAAGGCCACCAGGGGACAGTGTTTGCTATTGTCCCTTTACCATAGAGAGACTGAGTGGATAACCTTCAGGCCTTCTGGGCACCCATTTATTCCAAAAGGACTCGATTCCAGATAGCACAACATAACACCCCACCGTACTGTGACTGAGACTCAACCGCAGACAGTGCCAAAAAGAGGGAGAGAGAAACACGCAGAGAGAGAGATACACACAGAGAGAGAGATAAGAGAGAGAGAGAGAGAGAGAGAGAGAGAGAGGGAGGGAAGGAGGGTGAGAGCGATAAACACGAGAAAGGATTAAAGAGAGACAGGGAGGGACGGAGAGAGAGAGAGCTAAATAGAGAAAGGTGTAAAAACAGAGAGAGAAAGGGAGACACGAACAGGGAGGTAGAGGGGGTAGACAGATAGAAAGCCCTGGGATCCAGGGCTGTTGGTCTTTATTCGGTCTCTCATGAGGTAGCAGCCAGTCAATCCTTTCAAATCCTGCGCTCATCTATTCAGCCCAGCTTCAACCCACTTTCACTCCAGCAAATACACTCACACACAAATGCATACACATGCACACATGCACACATACACACATACACAAACACACATAAGACGTACACACACATTTACATTATCAATATTAGAGTGCACAGACAGGGTTGTAGTATGAAGAGAAACGGAGATTGAGGCAAGGAGGATGTGTGCTTGTTTGTAGGACAAATGCAGCTGTTTACATTTCTAAATGGGGCTGGTGAAGGTAAATACACACACACACACAGACACAAACACAAACACACATCGGGTTCATCGCCAGGGCCGCAGCACAACACAGACCAGGCATCACCTTGGTATGACCTTGTTGTGTGTGTGTGAACAGTATGTGTGCATGTGTGGAAGGTGGGGGGCAAGGTGGTGCAGGGCAGGAGAAAACAGGGAACAAACGAGGAGGACTGGAGGATGACGAGCAAGCACACAGGAGAGAGAGACACCGACGAGAGACGGTGAGAGGAAAACAGAGAGAAGACAAGTGAGGGAGAGAGAGCATATGTGAGAGAGAGACAAGAAACGGAGCAATAAACAATCTTGATTTCCCTTTCTCACCCCTCTCTCCCATACCTCTGGAAACCTCTGGAGTGGGACTGCGGAAATGTCATGGTGACAACACACACACAGACACACACGCACTTGAGCTGCCCCTTGAGCCCACCTGTTTATCTGAGCAGCAACCACATCCAATCATTCAGCAAGGACTCTGTTAAAGGCATAAACACACACACACAGATACACACACACACACACAGATACAAACACAGATACACACACAGACAGACACACAGCCACACACAGTAGCCTTATCACACCTCCCTTTACCACAAAGACGCAGACACAAAGAGGGCCTGAATCAGACACAGATGGAGAGATTCTGAGAGATGAAGAGACAGAGAGTCAGACAGGAGGAAACACACTGTGCGCATGGATTAACGATTAAACAGCCAGACAGACAGCCAGACGGACACAGGACAGAAAGGCAAGCAGCCATTAGGACAGAGATAGACAGACAGACAAATAGGAACGCAGACAGACAGAAACAAGTTTGAGTCCTGCAGACTCCGCCAGTTTGCTCTTTAGTCAATAGGTAGCCATTACAGCCCACTATTGTCTATTCAACTCCACTTTACTCCACTACACTGGAGTACCTACCCAGGGCATCCTGTAGATACTTCTGTCCCACCAGTTTGAGATACTCCTCAATGGCCTTGGTGGCCAGGGTGTTCTCTCTGAAGATCAGATGTTCGTTCTCCCCACAGCGGTCCACCTCCGACATCATCAGGTCCGTCAGGAAGTCCTGCCACGAAAAGGAAAAGAGAGAGAACAGCCTAATGAGACTACAACTCCCATAAGGCTCCATGAGAGCTTCACCACTGGTGGTCAGGTTTTATTGGACCAAAAAGTTGCTTGAAAAGTTGTGTTGAAAGTGACTAGAAGTTCAGACAAAGGCCATTGTTACAGCAGGTGACCTGCTCAGTATTCGGCTCAGTGTGAGAGCCTTGTTCTCGTTGAAACAAGACAGACAGGAATAAACTGTGTGTTTTACACTCCACTTTCAATACCCATTAGCAGTTATGTGAGAGTTCCAGTGTGTGTTGGTGTGTGTGCGTGAGTATGTGCGTGGGCATGAGCATGCCTGTGTTGGCGTTAGTGTGTGTTAGCGTGAGTGTGTGAGCGTGTGTGTTTGATGATGAGGATGGCAGGATTTCTCCCTGCTCCCAGCAGTGTGATTGCAGCATCACACTGTGATAATGGTTCTTAAGGTTGGTCTGACATAGGGATTGATGACGACGTCGCTCGTTCAACACACAAACACTCTGTTGCATGCCAAACATGATTGACAGCCCACACACTCTCCCATCAGAAGTATTGTATGTAAATCAGCCTATCGAAGCTAGACTCACTCAGAGGCAGAACCCCTGGTGTGGGAGGGATGGGCGTTGAGAGTGTGTGTGTGTGTGTGTGTGTGAGAGTGTGTGTGTGAGAGTGTGTGTGTGAGAGAGTGTGTAGGTGGGGGGGTTCTAAGATGGAAGGCAGGCACTATAATATGAATAACGTTGAGATTTGTCATTCTATATATTGGAGCCAATTTTCCTTTTTTTTGAGTCTTTGAAGTCCCACGGCATCTTGTTAACTACGGCACCCAGGACGGACATATAGAGGAGGAAGAAAGAAGAGAAAGGAAAAGAGAGAGTTGGAGAAGCGCTGTGAAATGCTTGGAAATGGGGCTTCACAGGGCACAGGAAGTTCAGAGAGAGAGAGACACTGAGGTAAGAAAAAGACGGGTGAAAGATAGAGGTGATCAGGAGAGGGGATTGAGAGAGAAGTCTGGTCATACATCCCTTCCTAAAGCCTGATATCCTTCTCATCAAAGACAAACAGCAGGAAGGCAATCCATCACAACTTGAAGTGCAGCAAAAAGTACGTTCTCCCACAGTGGCACCACATGTACACACAGACACACACTCGCAGACATCACAGAAGTGAGTGAAGTGAGTGAGTGATGATTGAGCAGTAAGAATGAGGGCCACAGACAGACAGACAAGACAGGCCAGACAGACAGACAAACATAACATTGCCTCTCTTCCACTTGAGACTCTGTCAGACACACACACACACACATAATAACAGACAAGCACACAAAATAGTGCAAGCACACACACCCGCACACACACACATATGGGCACATACGCGTGCGCGCACACACACACAACGCCTGAGGAGGTCTGACCTTTGGGAGTGTACGGGCACCCGCCCGGTCATTACGCTGGGTTTGTTCCTCATCCTCCTTTTTTTTTTTCTGCCGGGGCGAATGTCAGCCCAATTACGATCTCTTCTCCCACCTCCACCCCTCTGTCTCCTCCTCCCTTTCCCCCTTCCATTCCCAGCCGCCTCTCCCGCTTCTCCTCCTCTCTGCCACTCCTTATCGGGGCATTCAGGCTAGCCAAATTCACAGCACATTAGAATCCACCCCTCCCCCCCTCCCCTCCCGCTCTTCTCCTTCCTCTGTCTTCGGTGCTAATAAGGGAGAGCGGAACACTTTGTGTATTACTGTCACATTCTATCACCCAGGCCATACCTCAGCACCACCAGCACCCCGGGGGGGGGAGGCGTGGAAGAAAGTGTTCCACAATGAGCTTCATAAAGAGGGAGAGAGAGAGAGAGAGAGAGAGAGAGAGAGAGAGAGAGAGAGAGAGAGAGAGAGAGAGAGAGAGGTGGAAAAGAAAAGGAGTCTCGGAGGAGAGAGGACTGGCTTCGCTTGCCAGCTCAAAATCATAAAACCACTGTCCATCCCAATGACTCACACACTGGGGTGTATGTGTGTGCCAGTGTGTGTGTGTGGGTGTGCATGTCTCTGTTTTGCCAGTTCTCTCCAGTGAAGCATCTGACAGCATTGAGGTCACAAAGTGCTGCTGTTTCTGTGAAGTGAACTTCCTTCCTCTCCCAGCCTCCACAAACGCACTCATACACACACACACACACACACACACTCACAAACGCACACACACACACCCCAATAAAAACCAATCACCAAAGACAAAACAGGGAGCATGTTTTGGGACGGTTGATTTGAGGACAGCCATTGTGTCCGCTATCACAGGTTACGCCAAGCTAGACACAGAAAAAGGAGGGCGATAGGGACAAAGAGAAAGAGAGAGGGAGAGAGAGAACTATACAGCAACTGCTTTTTATCTCTTCCCAGGTAATTCACTCTGCCCCCCTCTCTCTCCTTCCCAGCTCTTACCTCGATTTCCCCTGTCTTCTTCCGTCTTCCCTCTTGCCACCATCCCCCTCCTTCCAATACTATTTCACCCCCTCCTTCTCCTCCCTTGCCCCCCTCCCTTCCTCTCTCCACCTTCCTCCCTCCTATCCCCAGTCCCACCCCCCACCCCCTTTCTGGAGTACTGGAGGGTTAGTATTACAGAGTTCTAGCCTGCAGCTCTTTCTGTGTGGGTCACCCTGGGTCAGCTGAGGAATCTGGAGACCAACATGGCTGCCCTTCCTCCCACAGGTCATCAGCACCTGTCAATCATTTGTCAAGATGCAAATGCGCCATGCATATACTTCACAGTGTGTGCTGCAATCCTACTACTCACTGGTGCTGGGAATGTGTGTAAGTGTGTGTGTATTTTGCCTGATGGTCTGCTCTTCCTCTCTGTTTGAAAGTGTTTGGCCTCAGGTGTGTGTGTCTGTGTGTGTGCGTGTGTGTGTGTGTGTGTATGCAGGGGTGTGTGTGCGCGCGCGTGTGTGCAGTGCCGGATGATCTGGCTCTCTGTGCGCCTGGCCTTGCTCAGATAGAGTGCCAGTAGAGACTTCAAAGTCAATGGCAAACCATTGTGTTGGGCTGTGCGTGTGTGCTTATGTGCATGTATGAGAGCATGAGTGTGTGACAGTGTGTGTGTGTGTGTAGCTCTCCCTGCGGCCTGCTGCTTCTCACTCACACTTCAAGGTGAAACCGGAGCCAATCAATGCCGGCTGTCCCGCTAGCTCTCCATCCTTTCTCTCGTCCTCTCTCCCTCCATCTCCCCAGCTCTACATTAAGTCTCCTTTTCTCTTTTTAAAAGGTTTCCTCCATTCCTCTCTCTTCTCCCCAACTAATTTCCCTCTCCCTCAGTCACCTCTCTCTTTTCTGAGACAATTTATTACAACAAGTCTAGGACTGGTTGGCTGGTCTAGGAAAGGTCAGCATGATAAACTATATGAAGATAAACAGCAGTATTCAATAAACCTCTATTTTGTTGTGTGACTTTGTCTTCTGTTCTGTATTTTCCACATCTTGCTCTTTCTCCAATCTCCAATCAGAGATGCTGATCTGGGCTTCGCTCTGACTTCCACTGTGACAGATCCTCCGATTGGCTGACACAACATGGTTGTCGTGTCAGGATGCTTGTGTGGGGCAACATGACACAAGTGGGTCAAACAAGCAAAGGCATCCAAAAAAGGAAACACGCACACACACAAACATGGCTCAGAGGGAAGACCCTGAGGATCCTGTTCCTCCAGCTATGTTCCTTCAACACACTGTATGCTTGTCACGATAATCCTAGTCCTGACCTTCCCCATCAGACGGAAGGGCATGAACATCACCAGCTTAACACACACTTAGAACTGACTCCTCCCTGTCCAGCTGACCAGTCCACCAAAACAAACAAACCAACAAACAAAAAACCCTAGTCAAATCTGAGACCATGACTTCCCTGTGTCTTACATATGCCTATACTAGGGAAATCAGGTGGCTGAGTGGTTAGGGAGTCGGGCTAGTAATCTTAAGGTTGCCAGTTCAATTCCCGGCCATGTCAATGGCAATGTGTCCTTGGGCCTACTTGCCTCGGGGGAATGTCCCTGTACTTACTGTAAGTCGCTCTGGATGAGCGTCTGCTAAGTGACTAAATGTAAATGTAATGTACATTTAGTCATTTAGCAGACGCTCTTATCAAGAGCATAATTCAATGTACATGTATACTGTAAGCTAGGCTTCCGGTATAGCTGAATGAGAAAGAAAGAGGTTCACACGACAGCTAGTCTGGGAGTGATAGATGGAACAAACGAGCGGCCTGGGCGACTGAACAAAGTGCACTCAAGAAAGAACAGGGTCGGCGCTCCTCGCCTGATTACATAATGTCACGCCAGGAGGAACGGGATGAGAAAAGATTTGTTTTCCTATTGTCACCCCTGTCTGGTTAGTGGCCACTTCAATAAGATGGTTAGACTATCTTCAGCAGCAGCAAAATAAGAGAGGACAAAGACAACACGTCTCTCCGGCCTCCTTGCCACGGCATATATAATTTCTATTATCCCCCACAAGCCAGGGGGGCCCGACACCGGACCGAACGTTCAGACCAGACGACATGCCGTCTTCCCAGAGGCCTCGGCGCCCCCCGGCGCAGGAGGGCAAATCGATGTCAGGTTCTAACGTCTTGTCACAAGCAGCCATTTTCTGTAAACAGAGGCAGGCATGAATAGAGGGCCCTGGGCGACTCCAACACTGATCAGTTGTTGTTTGTGTCTGCGTGGCCGGCAGCTGGATGTGTGTGGTGCGGCGAGGGTTCCAAAAGGGCAGCGTGGATGTGTGTGTGTGTGTGTGTGTGAAGAGGATGGGGGAGGGGTGCCACCATTGCTGAAACCGTTTCCCCCTAACACAATTACTGGTCCACCTCATCATGCAGAAACAAAAAGAAACGACCCCTAATCTTCCATTAGTGTTTTGCGACGGTGTTTGTGTTGGTTTGCCAATGTGTGCCTGTGCATTCGTGTGTGTGTACCCCTGTGTGTGTGTGAGAGGCATGGCGTGACCGGGGTGATAACAAACAGGAGCAGACAGTGGTGGAGCAAGTCTGACATCGCCTCCGACAGCCCTGGTCTGAGACTCAGCCAGGCGAAAGAGAGAGAGAGAGAGGGAGGAGAGGGACAGGGAGAGGGAGAGAGAGAGCGAGAGAGAGATAGAGAGAGAGAGATAGAGAGAGAGAGAGAGAGAGGGGGGGAGGGGGGGGTGACAGGGATGCGAGGGGAAGACGGAAAGAGAGATGGAGTGAGGGAAAGGGAGAGACAGAGAGCACTGAAGGAGAAAGCACAGAGTGTAATTACACGTTTGGTGATAAAACCTACAATGAGGGGTGTTGAGGAGTGTGGACTACTAATTCATCTAATAGACCTGATCATCTGACACCAACCACTGTGACACCCTGCTCTCCCCTCTCCGTTTTTGTCATGACTCTCCCACACTTCTCCTCCATCTTTCAGAGGAGATGAGAGCAAAGCGCAGTTGCAGAAGCAAAGCCGAGAGATAAGAGGCGTTGACAGTTGAGGGGAGTGGACTTGAAGAGTAGAGAGAATACGAGAGAATAGGAAGGAGAGGGGATGAGAGTTACTACTTTACACATTAGTATCAAGAGCATGATGACTGTGGCTGAGAGAGGGGTCATACGAGGAGAGATTGAGTGAGAGAGAGAGATAGAGAGACAGAGAGAGAGAGAGAGAGAGAGAGAGAGAGTGAGAGAGTCTAGGGAAAATTAGATCAAAGACTTATACCGTCTCTCTAGACGCTATAGGAAAAACAAGAGCAAAAACAAACACAACTGTCCATAGGAGACGGTCAACTACCTCCCGAGGATAACATCCAAACAAACACCCAACGGCTGCTGCTCAGGCTAGGATGGAAAACAACATCAGCCACAGGCCAGCCTTGCTCTTCAGACTGCAGACATTATCTTTGGGCAGACAAGATGGCGGATGCCCAGCTAAGAATAGCTGTGTTTACTGAGTTAGGGCCACACCCTGGACTGCAGAGTAGGGCAGAGTGGAACAAGGGAGCCCCTGGGCCTTATGTAGTCATAGAACCAATCACTATGAGAGTAGGCCAAGACATGAAAACATGCACACACACATAGAGACACACGAATACCAGACATACAAATATGAACTCATTAGGGCCACTGAAGGGAAAACTGAATGTGTGTCTGTGGTCGGAGGTTTGTTAGTATGAGATAAAAAGAGAAGAGAGACAGTCAGACAGACAGACAGACAGACAGACAGACAGACAGACAGACAGAAAGTGACAGTAAGACAAAAAGAGAGCAAGAGAGAGGCAGGGAGAGAGGGAGGAAGGAAGGATTGAAAAGCACACCAACTTGTCAGTCCTATCTTGAGGATATTGAGAGGCAAGCATAGACGAGCAGATGTCTCAGGGTTCCCAGTCCTCCATCAGCCCTTCCTGCTTTCCCACAAACCCACAGCACACAGTCAACAGATGAGGAACGAAATGGCTCCGTGCCTCAGTGCTGTATGAAACCATCCTGTAAAAACGGCCTGTTCTCTTTATAGCGAGTGTTGCTTTTTATACCAGACCATAATGACGGCTTCTCAGAGATTCATCTGAATGGCTGGGCTTAGAAATAGAAGAGAAAGAAAAGTAGAAATGAAGAAAGAAGGAGAGATCTGGAGTCAGGGACAGCTTTTATAAGAGAATTCCTGTCGACGTAAATGTCACAGGGAACCTGGTCTGAACGCCTGCCCCCCTTATATTTTCCACTCCCCCACCCATGGAAAGCAACCTTGAAACATTGCTTCTTCTATGCCAACATTAAAGTTTCATGACCTGTCTCCATGGGGAGAGGGGAGGGAGGGGGGGAGAGATGAAGGTTTTGAACACTTTTTCGAGACGTGGGAATTAATGGAGGGTAATTAAAAGTGTGCTTGTCTCTCTCTGGAGTCTAACAGCCACAGGAGACCCTGGCATCACCCGCCAGAATCATCGGAACAAGCGAATATGAAACAGTAAGAACATGCAATCAGTGCATCCAGCTAAAACAGCCAGCCAGAACCGGAGGCCAGAACAGTCAGAACAGTCAGCCAGGATAGGGAGCCAGAGTGAGAAAGCTGCCAGAGCTTATGTGCTCATAGAGGGAGTCCTTATCAGTTTCTAACAAACTAAAGAAATGGGTTTAGTCCAAACAGCTCATTTCAGTACTAGATACTGTGACTATGAAGTGGTTCCCACATTCAGTCCCAGTTCTATTTCTAGCATTGTTAGCATTCCTCTGTCAAAGACACAGAGCAAGGGGCCTCCTACCGCTAAGGCAGCCACCAATGAACATCAGTGACTACCCAAAATTGGCAGTGAAATAGCCAATGAGTCAATCCCACCACCCATTCCCACCCCTGCTGTGTTTGTATTGGAGGGATGTAAACAGGAAGAGTGTGTTTGGGTAAAAGGTGTGGTTCTACTGACTGCTTGTCTTCCCCCCTCATATCTACAGCTGACTAATGTTGACATGCTGACAGTGCTAAACATACTTTCTACTATAACAAAGTATGTTTAGCATCCCAGCAGCCTTTCCCTCTGGATCCACTCTCTGTTCTAGACGGATTAGCTTGTATACGGTTGGTGTACATGATGTCGTTTGCGAACCATTTCATTCCTTGTTCTAGTGTGGTGGGATGCAGTATGCAGTGTGTACGGTGTCGTGTGCAACGTGCGCTGTAGTGTCCTACCTTGGCTTTGCCGGTGCTCTGAAGGATGTGGACAAGGGCTGAGGCCATCTCCTCCTTGTTCTTGACACTGATGCTTGGCTCCAGAACAGAGCACAGCAGCATGTAGTTGTTGGTGGTGTACTCTGCAAACTCCTTGTACAGTTCCATAGGCAGAATGTTCATGCTCTGGTACCGGGCCTTGATCCGAATCATGGGTCCCGTCGTCTTCCCCTTGCTGGGATTGGGCGTGCTCACCGGATACCACTTCTCCACAAACTGCCTCCCGGTCACGGCAGCGATGGGGATGTTGACCAGTCCGATATAGTTGTTCTTGTCTTTCTTCTTCTTCTTGTCCGAGTCCTTGTAGAGGTGGGCGGTAATGCTCTTGACCGCCGGCAGGTTGTTGAACTCGAAGTGCTCGCCCCAGAAGACGTTGTCACTCTTCAGCTTGCAGGTGGTCCTGGCGTACAACGCATCGTCCAGGCACAGCTCGCAGAAGTACTTCTTCTTAGCGGGGAGGTCTTTGGCCTCGATGAGCCAGAGCTTCAACAGATTCTCCACACGACGGCTGTTGTCCTAGAGACAAAGATAGGGGATTGAGGAAGGGATTCTTTTTCAAGGTTGTAGATACTGCAGGGATGGGATTTTAGTCACAGTTATGTGTCCTCCCTCTGCAGCACTTCAACAGGACAACAACATTTTTCATTACAAACAATTGTTCCATTGAGACAACACATTGTGTGCCTACTGGGTGCTACCACAATGCACTGCTTTTGTCATGTGTTGTTTGAGTATATTGTATGGTTCTGTGCTGTAATCTGTATTAGTATCCAGCAGAGACCAGCACTATTTCCCCTTCCCTACCTCTCTGTGTTAGAAAAAACCCACTGAGCAACAGGAGGGAGATCAATGACTAATTAAAATGTGCATGCTAATCGGCCTGCACGGTAGCAGAATATGAACATACTGCATTATGGTATTTCACACGGCCGCCTAAATAGATAACTAACCTGAATAAAGCCACAGAATGGCTTTGTGTTTAGCAATCTGTCAGGGTATTTTACAAAACTTCAGAGTTCCTTTGCTCATTTCAAAAAGTTTACAATCTCAATCAAATTTCAGGGTTTACAGACTAACAAACGAGTTTACACTTGATCTCATCCGGAAATCCGAAAATAATTACGATCTGCCTGGCAGAGATAGAAAGATACTCATCCCAGCCAGGAGAGAACAACCAAAACAATGCCCAAACTTGAGAGTTAGGGTTCAACTTTTCCCCACTCCAAATTTTAATTAGCGAGACATTGTTGCAAATAACAAGATGAAGGGCATAAAGAGAGCAAAAAGTGAGCAAAAAGAGCCTGAGAGATGGAGAGAATGAAAGAGAGACGTGCGTCATATCTTGGCTTGAAGTGAGAAGCCATATGTTGTCTCCTGTGTCTCCAGCCCTCCTCCTCCCCCACCCGTCCCATCCAACCGCATTTTCTGTTCTCACCTTGTTGGGGTGCACAGCCCTCCTCAGATTCTCCATCCATTTGTCTCTCTCGGCGGACGAGCGACAAGAAAAGCATTTACTTCCTGTTGAGGTGGTGACCTAGCGGAAGAAGGGGAAGAAGAGAGAGAGGGAATTGGGACTACAGTCCTTTACGCTAAACAAACACACTGTATTAGGACACGTACATCGGGGTAGACAAATGTCCAGTCTGGTGTGAATACATAAGAATAACGATAAGATTCTGCAGTAACAACACAATCTCTTTCACACAATTGTTCTCACTCATGTCAACGTCTCACCACCACCGGACACACACAAACAAACCAGCACACTCAAATAGGTGAGATTGGATATCTGTCTGGGATATGTGATTGGACAGAGATGAGAGATTTTAATTTGGCAGGCTACATGATAGGGAAAGATAGAAGTCAGACAGAGAGTGAGGGAGAAAGTAAAAGTGTGTGTGAGTGTGAGAGTTTGTGTAAAGGTAGGCCAGATCGAGACAGACAGACAGACAGACAGACAGACAGACAGACAGAGAAGCGTAGTGTGTGGATGTGCATGTTTGTGTATGAGATGATGACTTTTAATGACTGTGTCCCTCCATAATGAAAAGCCTGTTCAGGGAGGCTGATGCTTAGGCACTCTTCTCCTCTCTGGTGTGTCTACAGCTAGCAGGGCTAACACTAAAGCTGGGCTCCTGCTGAGTGTATATATATGAAGCAAACACAGGCCCAACTGCAGGCAGTGGTCCTGTGGTGTGCGTGTGTGTGTGTGTGTGCTTGTGTGTGAGTCCCTGTGTGTACGAGTTTTTTCTTTTTGTGTTCATATGCAAATGTGAAGCTCACGGCGAGATGTTTCATCCAAAGATGCTATATACTATACAGTATATATAATATATACAGCATATATACATGTGTGTGTGCATCTACTCACCTCAAAGCAGTAGTCCTGTCCGAGGATGCTGGAGTGCACAGGTTTGATGATGACCTCGTCCTCCATGCTGAGGTCCAGGACCTCCACAGCAGAGCTGGGGCTGAGCAGCGACTCGTGGGAGCGAGACTCCTTCAGCCTAGGCATGAGATGAGATCTGGAGATGGAGGAGAGAGGAGGAGAAGGGGTAGAGAGGAGGAGAAGGGGGGAGGAGCAAGGAGAAATGATTACAGAGAGATCTTGAGTTAATCACCGTGATGGGGGAGGTGTGTTAGAGACTTTTTTCAAAACAGAGCGTGCCTGTATTATCCATTTGATGCAAATGAGGAAGTTAGTGTTTGAGTGAGTGTGTGTCTGTTGAAGAATATTTGTGTGTGTCTCAAAGTCAGGGGGCGATTTCGGTCCTCGAGCTCTCACACTTACATACACACAAGCATGCATACATGCATACAACAATACATAAGGTATCCCCAAAAAGTTGGAATATTTGTCAGAAAAACATGAAGATACTGCACTGCAAAAGCTATACTGCTTCCACTCAATGCGGACTGCTACATGAGTACTGAGAAGGAATGAATTGTCATTCAACGTAAAACAACACAAGTCATCTTATCTGCTGTCAGAGGGAGAATGTAAATTTGGTGACGTGTTTATAGAGTCTGTTTGCTTATAAAAAGACAATATATATGCAAATTCTGTGAAGGAGAAAGAAAAAGCTCATTGTGATAGTTGATAGTTTAATGCCAGTGTCTTGGGTTCTTACGGGAAGATACACATACCTATGGACGTTCTCACTCAGACACACAAACACACACACACACATCCAGATTGCGAGACGAGTTTCTACAATGATGTCTTACAACTCTGTCAGCTTCCTCTCCACCTTGATTTTACACACACTAGTTGAGAGTGTTCTCATGGTTTTAGATACTGTCTGAGACTACCAGCCCAGCGTTCTCCTCCAACCCAGACAGACAGGAGGAAGGTGTGAGGGACAGTACAACAAGTTTTGCCCTATGCCATTTATCTAATGTTGTCCCACTTTCTCTCAGAGTTGTAACAGAGCGTTTTATTCTGTCACCTGTAAACACACACACGCACAAACACTCCCCTGCCCCCCCCCCCGACACACACATATTAGCAAAGCAAGCTTCAAGCGAGACACAGCAGTGCAATTATCATTCATCTTGCCCACGTCCAATCAAGAGCACAGTGATAGGAATATGAAGACGGCAATATTGCATGTGTAGGCCTATGATAAAATGCTCAACGACTGATGTTAACATCAGCCTTTAATCCTGTTTGTACAATGCTATAACGCTAAGGAAACCCTCTTACTGTTCATGAGGAATTAAGTTACAGTGCCAAAGTTAGCATTAGCCTCTTATTGTCCACTAAATTTGAAGAGTAAAGCTACAGTACTAATGTTGGCATTAGCTAATGAGTTTTGAGTGTGAAAGGCTAATAGCACTAAAGTTAGCAAAAGTCCCAGGCTACGCTGCAAATGGAGCTGTAGCCTTAACGTAGCGTTAGCTTACGAATGTGACTCGGCTCTACAGATAGTGGGCCTGCTGTAATAGCAGTACAAGGGTGGATAGCTAGCTGTAATGAGGGGGAATATTCGTTTAATATGGCGCACTGTGGAAGGTTTACATACTAATCCTGCATGTCTGGGAGCAATGTTACAAATGCAAAGCAGAGCATTCCAGGAAAACCAGGCAGCCATTACTGCAGATTAGGCCGGCAGGCAGCCCTTTATACAGGCACCCAGCTTTGTAGTTAAATCCACTGGCCAGCTTGGTTGGACAATGGCCTGCTGGAAAAGAATCTCTGCCTTTATTCTCCTGTCTGTCCCCTGCCTCTCTCTCTCTTTCTCTCTTATAGGACAATACAATAGCCCACGGATGCAAATGGACAAGCATGGATACATGTGCACATGCTCTCTTTACTTCCGCTGCCAGTGCCACCCTTTTGCACCCTCTGACAGTGTTCTCTCTCTTTCTTTCTCTCATTCCCCCTCTTTTCTTGCTCTGTCCAATGATCCCTGCCACCCTTTCTCTCTCAATCTCATGCTTCCTTCCTGTATTTCTTTCTTTCTTTCTCTCCCTCTCTCTAAGCTCCCTCTGTTCCTCTCTGGCTCTCATTTAGTCTGAGTGTTGCACAGCTTGTTGGAGCTCTTGCCCCTGGGAGAGCTCTGTCAGTCAAACTCCAGCTGAAGCCTGTGGCAAATCACAGGGATGCGCCGGAGGGGGAGGTGCCTAAATGCCTGGTTTCTGCTCTCTGATTGGCTACTGAGGTACCGGGCAGAAAAGTATAAGATTGAAGTGAGGTGAAGCTGTTAAGGAGCTGAGGGACCTGCAGAGGTAGGGGAGTGGGGTGGGCTGTGGGGGGTGGTAAAGGTTCTGGTGTCTGAAGACATGACATACACGCCCCAGTTGCAGAAATCAATATTCCCGACCCGAGTTGGACTGACAGGCGGTCCTAGGACGGAACCCGGCAAAGCAAAATCGTCTCGTCATCCATCTTACCAGCCGAAAGACCTGTCAATCACCGTGCTGCCAGGCTTCAAGTGTATACCGCCCCCTGTGAGGCCCAAACAGAGCGTTTCTAAACCCCCCAGTGGAAACAGATGGAGCTCAGATCAGGTCTGCTGCCTCACTGTCAGATATACATACACACACACATCAAAAAAGCTAACAACCAAAACTTTATTGTGAATTCACTGTACTGCAGCCATCACAAAGAGACAGGGAGTTAGACTGAGAAATAAACTGAGAGAACCACCGGAGAGGGGGAAAATAATCCTCAAACCTTGTTAGTCAAAACTGCATAGTTTATCTGAAAATCAATTACATAAAATGACTTGATTGGTGAATAGGAGAACAGGTTTTCACCAATCCAGTCATGTTATCTTCATAATAAACACACCAAGAAGAGGTACAAGTTTCTATTCAGCGGTCGAGTCCTAAGTCTCTACAAGATCCTTCCCATAACACCTCATTATAGTGGACTTAGCGTAGCAACCTTATCTGGCAACCCAACCTGGCAACCCAAGGGGGAAGGGAGACATTAGACACACCCAGAGGCTCTTGTCAGGAAATTAGAGGTTAGACACACATACACACACACACACACACAAACCCCCCCCCCCATCACCCCCACACACACACGCACACACACTCACACAAACTGTTTGCTACCACCATGGCTGCTTAGTACATAACACTAACTCATCCCATGATGGAGGACAACCTAAGCTAATAATATTCTAAATATGTTGTAGTAGTGTTATAGTGTCATACAGGGTTTCCCGCAGCACTTTTCAGTGAAGGCGGCCGCCTAAGCAACACACGCCTGCCGCCTTAACTACATAATTTTTTTAAGTTTACTTTTATTTTTTTATAGCGATATCCTCCGTTGTCCTGTTTTCTCCCTTCCATTCCAAACCATGACTCATGCCAGTCTCCCTTCTCTGCAGAACGCATTAGTCTATCGCACAAACTACCCCCCCCATCCCCCCCTGGTCTGACAGCAAACTCCACCCTACCATCTTAACTAACACATTTTCTGCGGGAAACCCTGTTATAGTATAGTAGCCAATTAGAGAACTCTCATTTTGAATAATGGACAGTGGGGGACAGTGGGAAGAGAGAGGAATAAACTATGAGGAGGAGTGCAGGGAAAAGGAGAGGGAGAGGAGGAGAAGGGACAAGTGTTGGTTCAACATGCCAAGACAACTCCCAAGCATAAGGACAGAGGAATGACTTTATTTTTCTTGATCACCATTGGTTTTTCTACACCCACATCCCTCCATTCTAGCATGTGGTAGTTGGTGTCAATGGAAGGGAATGGAATCATCTGAATATATGAATAGTAATGCAACACGCCATGTACAGTGTGGTATGATCTGGTAGGCCATGAGCAATTTACATGATGGACTGTGTGTGTGTGATGCGTGTATAGGTGTGAGGATGATGATTCGATGTCAGGCCTCTGCTGCACCTGCAGATTGCAACTAGCATCACAATCAGCCCCTATCTCTCTCCTCTCTCTCTCTCTCTCTTGTCGCCCCTCTCCTATCCCCCTCTCCCTCCCCTCCTCTCCTTCTTTCCTCCCCCCTTCCTCCAACACTTTCAACTCTCAGCACATGTCCTTTTTTTCGTCCTTGAGAATCACATCCCCCCATTCTCTCTTTCTCCCTCCCACCAGTCTCTAGTTCTCTGTTTGCATTACATTCATTTTCTCTGTAGCATCCCCCTTTACTTTCCCTCCCTCCCTCCCTCCACTCTCCCTCCACTCTCCCTCCCTCCCTCCCTCCCTCCCTCCACCCTCCCTCCCTCCCTCCCTCCCTCCCTCCCTCCCTCCCTCCCTCCCTCCCTCCCTCCCTCCCTCCCTCCCTCCCTCCCTCCCTCCCTCCCTCCCTCCCTCCCTCTTCTCCTTTGGGCTCTGTTCTCTCCATCTGTAAATATTTCAGAGGCTGAAGCAGAAATAGAACACAGCCCTCATCCCATCTAGGACCTTCTCTAGGCTCGCAGTAAGGATGTATAAAGGCCTGTAGTAAAACACATATTTAATTTAGCAAGGCCAAGCATGAATACAGAGAGGGCAGGCAAGTTGAGAGACATGTGGAGGTACTGCTGAAGCAAGAGAACCCGTGTACATGCACAAACACACACACACACACAGACAGACACACACACATAGACATTAGCGCGAACATCTTTGTTTGTTGGAATGCGCAATGCTCAGCAGCATGGTTTTACAATGAGCCATCCATGGACCAGCCAGCAAATCAGTCAGTCATTTAAACAGCCAGTAAGCAAGCCAGCCAGTCAGTCAACTGTTGTCAGAATACACTGATTTGTGTAGATACACTCAAATAATACTTCTAGGAAGCTTCGGCAGCCCCTCCGGCCCAGTTTAGTCCCACCCAGGAACACCCCCCTCAGCCCAGGCCCAATTTAGTCCCACACAGAAACACTCCCCTCAGCCCAGCCCTGCTGGCCCTGGCCAAAGTCTGGGTCAATCATAACCAGGTTAGAACAGGAGCCAGAAGGAGAGATGAGACTGTGGAAGTAATGGACCTCCCCTGACTTGGCTTAGTCTGTATTGTGTCTCTCTGTTGGGAGTTGGGTCTGTCTCTGTCTGATGTTGGATATCAGATATACTATCAACCCAGCACTCTGTCAGAGCACTTAGGCTAGTAAAACACACGTCCACACACACACTTACACACCACAACACACACTTACACATTAACATTGGGCAGCACACACTTACACCCACACCACAACACACACAGATACACTGCACACACTTTCACACATGAATACACAGCAACACAGTGACGGTATCTTAATACAAACGAACAAATGTTGCAATCTGATACAGCTGTTTACTGGGTCCAACACAGACTCAATACTCTACCCTGGTCTTCACCCAGCACTCCCTATACAGTCAGAACAGACAGAAGTCACAGCCTTGAGTTATTTTGATCAAGACGATGCTACTGTTACTGTACCACTGTCTGACCCCCACCCCCCCTTCTGCCTCCCCGTGCAGGTCACCCGCCACCCCCACCAACCCGCCACCACATCCCTCCCAGCACTTTGTTGAAATGGGGCAGAGCCGCTGCTTTTAGAACGGCATTTCCGACAATCGATAGATGCTTCCGGACACAGGCAGTCACCCACACAAAGGGGGAATCACAGCCGCACGCGCACAAACACACACACACACACATTTTCTCCCACCCTGTATCCACAGTCAACTTCTCAGCTGGGGCTGTCTTCCAGTATATGTTTATATGAGTGTGTGCGCGATCATCAACATTGTCTGTTCCATCGATGAGGGATATAAAGACATAGTTGAGCTTAGCTAGCCTAACACCAACCATATACATAGAATCGCCCCCCCCCAAAAAAAACAAAGTAGTACTCAATCAGTCCTGTACACCCTCCCTATGATACACCACCAGCCTGTGCACTATTATTGAATGATCTGATCACATGGTCGGCACAGCACAGGAACCCGTCTGTCCTCAACATAACCTAATTGCCATGGCGATGAGTCATAGGAGAGGCATTAGCTGCTGCTCCCATGTCAATATCATAGAGGCAGCAGAAAGCCAGGGACGGATGAGAGCTCAGCACTGAACAAGAGACAGACCTGGCCTCAACAGTGGAGACCAGCTTTAAACATGAGAGATCAGGCCTGAACCACAAAGAGACCAGCCCTGAACCGCAGTAAGACCAGCCCTGAAAAGGAAAAGAAAAATGAGCCTTGAACAACAGGGAGCTCACCAAAACTGCTATTATCTGCTGGTTAGGATGAGAACTGACATGAGACTCAACCAAACCTGATTAGAGTGTTGCCGTGAAGAAAAGCTGCAGTAAGCCAGGAAGCCCATTGGAAAGGGACTTTTTAGAAGGGATCCAATTGGATAACAGCTATAGAATGCTGGGAGATGATTGGGTTACTAGCTTGGCCACAACTGAAGCTTCCAAGCAGCCAGCTGCAACACCTGGTCACAAAGAGCGTGCACATGGAAGCCGACACACGCACGCACGCACACATACACACACACACACACACAGGAATACAGGCAGAAACACACAAATTCAACACACTGCTAATTATTATGAAAAGCATTCATATAGGCAAGCAGCCAGACAAACAAACAATTATTAATGTACTTAGCCTCAAAGTGACCCCACATTAGACCGGTCTCAGTGGTGTGGTTCTGAAGCAGGCCCACACACACACAAGACTTCTGACTTCGGACTCCAACACTGTTGACTCTTACAGCTTAACTAATAAACTTTTGACGACAAGAATACTAGCTAAAAAACAACTGACTTCCAGACTACTGATTAGAAGCCCACTACTGACCATCGACCACACAATTAAATACTGACCTACCGGAGTACTGACTAGTGACCACCGGACTACTGACTAGTGACCACCGGACTACCGGACTACTGAGTACCACACTACAGCCTGTCAAACTACTGATGACCAGACTTTTCGATCTCACTGTAATGGAGTGCTAAAGAGCAAACTGACTCACAGCTGACGTCATCGTCAGAGAAGCGTGGGACGTGCGTCTGTCGCCAAGCCGAGCTGTCTGAAAAGCTGGTTTGCGGCCAGCAGATGTCTATGTCCCTCTCCTCTGTGTTTACTTTGGAGTAATGAGTCCCTCAGCTCGGCTCACAACACAGGCAGACAGGACCGTTTAGACTTGTCAGATTCTGTCGAATCATCCCTTATCTATGAGTGTGCGTGTGTGTGTGCGTGCGTGTTTGTGTGTGGGTGCGTGTATGTGTGTTTGTGTGGGTGGGTACCTGACATCTGCCAATGGCAGTTTATGCTGTAGAGCGTATGGACAAGGGATGGAAGCTGAATCACAGACATCCTTCCCACCATGAGCGAGACAGAGAGAGACAGAGAGAAACAGAGAGGAAAAAACAGAGCGAAAGGAAGGGAGGGAAAGAGAGAGAGAAATCAACAGTGGAAAAGAGAGGGGCAAGCAGAATAGTGAAAAAAGGAGGATGGGAGCTGTCAGGAATCGCTGGTGCAGAACAGGACTGATGTGTGTGTGTGACCAAGAACTGCTGATGCCTAGTGAAGGCATTAGAACTCAGACGGTGTTCCTTAATCAGACAGGTTCTGAGATGGGGAGAAAGAACCATGGGTTGGGTTCTGGGCACTGGGGAGTCAGATGTTGCTTCAGGGATGGAGGGGTGGCTGTGGGTTGGATTGGCACATCCACATTCATCTCCATTCAGACTAGTTACTGTCCGTGGAGGCCCATGTCAATGCCATACAGACTCCCTCATTCCAGCTCTCTTTTCCTCCTCTCTTCTCTCACGCTCTCTTTGTCTAAGACTGAGCAGCAGCCATCCATGAACTGGTAAAGCCTTGATTGACTGCCCTGTATGTGTGTGCGAGAAAGAGCGAGAGGCGAGAAAGAATGTGAGCGAAAAGTGAAAAAACGAGATAAAAGACAGTGGTGAGGCACCATCACATTAGTGCCCTGCAGCTTCGACACTGTACATCTCCACTCCTCTCCTCTCCCAATCTCTTTCATTTCATCACCCTCTCCTCCCCTCCCCATCAGGACTAATGCACACAAGACAAGAGAGCACTGACACCAGGGGAGGAAGGCCACAGAGGAGGCAGCTTCGGGCATCACTGTACCAGAGGGTAGGAGCAATGAAGCCGTATGCTGGTAACCCCCTTTTCATCGTGACTAATCAGCCCCAACCGGATTTTCGCTCTAAGCATCTCTCTTTTTTTTTCTAAGTTTCTCTCTTTGTCCGCAGATATGAACATCTGAATCCTCCGAGCGTTATACAGGAATAACAGCGACTCACAAAGATGGTCTTTCATGGGGAAGGAAAAGTGGATGGGGAGCTTTCCATGGCTGTAAAACATGGTGTTATACAAGCGCACGCACACACACAAACACACCAGAGGAACATGAAGGAGATCAGGAAGCTGAGCTTAGACATTAATGA